>NC_139990.1:78180139-78400139 GCF_964263955.1 Coregonus lavaretus
TAGGGGTTTTTTTTGTGCATGACTTGTTTTGATTAAAGTTGTGTTGGAAATCCAGCACTGAGATTATTCTGTAAAATTAAAGTGATTGGGTGCTTATTAAGCAATTGGTTTGTGGGTACTGTAGTGTTGCTGGATTGCAGGTCTTTCTTTTTTGATTGCTCTGAAGCTGACTAGTTTCCTTTTATTTTTCTTTATCGGATGTGGTAAGATTGCCACTAATCAATAATTTGGTAGAAGAAAAAAACAAAAAAAGGAGGGAATGATAAGCTACATAGCTTAAAGTATTTTTTGGTTTACAAATTAATTAGTTTAAAATAATTATAATAATACAATAATTCACAATAAAGGAATATAAAATAGTTGTTACAATGGGGAAAAAGGACATCAAAACTATGAAAGTAATTACTCCTGTTGATGTAGTACAAAATAGTAATCCATTAGTTAATGGTTTTGCAAGGTTATCTGGAAAATGGAATAAACGTTGGCCTGACATTGACAAAAACTGATAAAAGATACAAAAGATAAAAGAGACAGAGGTATAGAGAAAATGGCAAAAGAGGCGAAGGTAACAGAAAAACTAATGGCAAAGTCAATACACGTTTCTCACATATGGATTCAGCAAAAAGACCCACCTTACGAGGAAGAAATAGAGTTTAAGGATGTCTATCCTCAACTTCCAGTAATCATTCAGGAGGGTGATTATTGCATCAGAGATGAAGATGAACGAATAATAGAGAGAGGACAAGCAGAAACGACCATAAAGATGAATCCAAACTCCAAAAGTAAGAAGAAAACGACATGTCTGGAAACTAAGGGTAGAGTGAGGTTCAGGAGGATGGAATTTGAAGATGATGATGATCAGAGTGATTCAGAAGAGATCATGGGTGGAAATGACCCTGTGATCAGACGGAGGTTGGCTAGAGCGGAAAGAAGGGGTGATGAAAGTTGGAAGAAGAAGGATACAAGAGATTCGACCTCTGATGAAAGTGAAGATGGAGACAGCGATGAAAATTTGGAGGTTAAAGGTGCTTCATGTTCAAGAGGATTTTATTCTACAATGACTAGCACAGAAGAAATAGAAAGAGATATGGATCGATGCATATCATGCTTGGATAAGGCAAATAATTTAGAAGAAGTAAGAGAATTGGAAGAACAACTCAAGAAGCTGAAGATACAGAAGGAAAAACTGCTGAAAAAAGAATCCCAAAAATTTCAGAGGAAGGATACATTGCGGACAAGAAAAGGGAGCACAAGTAAGAAGATGATGCCAGTGATAATTCGAGGACAGAACCTGGAGTATAAGCCTTTGCAGAATACTGATATGTCAGATATACTTGAGAAGCTTAATTATTATATTATTATTATTAAAGCTGCCTACTCTTCAAGATGGAGCATATCCTTGGATTTCTAAATTGGAAGAAATTACGGTGGGAACACAGTCTGCCATAGGAGACATTAAGAGACTTTTGGCTAATCTCCTTGGGATTCCAGGTATGGAAGAAATTTTTCAGAGAGCTGGACTTAATCGATATGTGGGGACTGCTGTGAATGATCCTGAGTTGTTAGCTGCAAGTAGAAATAGGCTGTGGAGAGCACTGAAAGATACATTTTTCCAACAAATGTGCATCCTGACAATATTCTGATTGACCCACTAGGACAACAAGAAAATCAGAGAGCCTATGTGTCAAGAGTTCATCAAGTGTGGAGAAATATTACCGGAAATGATCCAGATGTGAGTCAAATTGAGCAGTCAATTTTGCGAGCTAAACTGCAGATGGGGCTGCCCTCACCAGTAAGGAGCAAACTGGCAGAGGTGGTTGGACTTGGAAGCATGACAAAAGGTATCTGTACAGATCATATAGCCCATCAAGTGAATCTATACAGGAAAAAGGAACACAACCAGAAAGAACAGGACCAAGAAACTCTCAGAAAACTCAATCAAATACAACTGGTGGAGAATAAGAAGAAGGAGACGAAACAGGCTTTGGTTATGTAGAATCAGTGTTCACCAAATCAACAATCACTGCTACAGCTTCAACCGAACCAGTTCCAACTTCAATTGTCCTAGCCACCACTAGTGGTACCAGTTGTTTCATATCCACAGCCAGTTTCTGGACAGACACAGAATTGGAGAGGAAGAGGACAAGAAGGCTTAGGAAGAGGAAGAGGAGGAAGATTTAAGCCATACTTCCAGCAATCTTCAGAAGTGTGTTATAATTGTGGACAGGTTGGTCACTTTGCCCGTGAGTGTAATGGGCCAGAAGGAAACACCAGAGGGAATTTCAGAGGAAGATACAGGGGCCAGTCAAGATCATTTGGAGGACCGGTGAACCCTTATAGGGGCCCGGAGCAAGGATTCTAGAGGTGCCCAGAAGATCCGAAAGGGGGGTGTCAGCTGGTAGCATCAGGACCGGAAAAAGATCCAACAATTGAGGTGAAAGTAAACAACCGACCATTGGAAGTGATGGCGGATAGCGGAGCTGCTTTCAACTGTGTTAGGCCTGAAGATGCTACACATCACACTATGTCCAATCAACTGATTTGGACAATTGGATTTGAGGGAGTGAAACAGCTGATTCCTTATAGCTCTGCTATAAAAATCAGAAAATTACAATACCCATACTGGTATAGGAACATACACCTATTGCATTGTTGGGTAGAGATGCATTGTGTAGATTGAATTGTACAATAAAATGTACGCCAAACGGCTGTCTGGTAGAAGTACCAAAAGAAAAGGTTTACCAATTGTTGATGACGACAGAGATTGACTCTTCTTCAGTATTTCGGATTGGAAATCTCAGTGCAGATTTCTTGAAGCAGGCTAAGATATGGCAGAAATTCATTGTGGCAAACATGCCAGATGCGAGGCTTCCTGAATATCCATTTCATTGTACGCTCAAGTATTTCAAGAATGCTGCCCAATCGAACTCAGAGGAATGGTTGAGTCATCAACCAAAGAAAGTTCAACTCAACTCATGTTGCATAATTTTAGGACCACAAGGAGCAGCTATGAAGATAAACACAGACGATTATCTGGATAAAGAATTTGAGATTGAGAAGAGTGTGCCACATGTGACCTTGTTGGTTTCTGAAGACTATGAGCAGAAGCATATAGGAGAAATGATGACAGAAGCAGAGAAAGCTGTTTTCGTACCAATGAAAGAGAATTTGGCGATTTGGAGGAGTGAAGATCAGCGATTTCTTAAAATCATGATTTCGGCTCAAGGACAAGGACAGCCACAAGCTGTACGGATGACACATGAATCTATTTGCAGTGCGAAGATGGATTCAGACCCTATGACAGAGGAGATGTTGCAACAAGTTCCAGAAGGTTTGTGGTCTCAACACAGTGCCGATATTGGACTTGTGAAATCAGCCCAACCGGTGAAAGTTGAACTTCGACCAGGAGCCAGACCTCCTTGGAAGAATCAGTATCCATTGAAAGATGAAGCAATCCAAGGGATCGAACCACACATTGAAGGACTTTCGAAAGCAGGTGTTTTGAAGACAATAAAAAATCCTCAGAGTAGCACACCTTTGTTGCCTTTGAAGAAACCCGATGAGACTTATCGTATGGTTCATGATTTGAGAGCAGTGAATGAAGTAGGGACCTTTGAGAGCTATGGTTAAAGATACTGGGAGTGGTCAACTTCATAGCAATCTTTCCTGGACACAGGAAGGCATTGTGGCATTTGAAACGATCAAACAGAGGTTACAAGAGGCACCTGCACTCACACTACCAGACTACTCTAAGAATTTCTTGTTATGTGTCTACTTCTACTGGAGGTAAATATGCTTGTGCAGTTCTTTGTCAGCCGACAGGTACAGGGACGAATCCTCAACCTATTTCCTACTACTCTACTGCCTATTCAGAAGTAGAACTAGGGCTACCACTGTGCTACAGCGCAATGGTGGGAGTATATTCAATGTATGACAAAGCATCATCTGTTACGATGGGTTACCCAGTAACAATCCTTACCCATCATAGTCTCAGAAATCTTCTGAACTATGGAAAATATACACTGACTATGCCTAGGCTCAGAGACTATCATAGGCTCTTAGAGCAGGAAGATGTCACCCTAGTGAGGTGTGATACGGTGAATCCAGCCGAGAATTTGCCAACTTCAGAGGATGGTGAGCCACATGATTGTGTTCAAGAAGCAGAGAAATACTCGAGGCTTAGATCAGATTTGCAAGCCTTTCCATTACGTGAGGCAGACCTGGAGTATTGGACTGATGGGTCTTGTTATCGTGTGGGAGATAAATTGTGTGCTGGCTATGCAGTAGTTAAAGCCCAAGGAACTGGATTTGTTGTTGAAAAGGCTGAAGTAATACCACAGCCTGCGTCCGCACAACTTGCTGAACTTGTGGGGCTAACAGAAGAGTGTTTGTTAGCAGAAGGAAAGCGAGTGACAATATATACTGATTCTGCATATGCACATAGTGTATGTCATTTGTTTGGAGCAGTGTGGAAAGGTCGAGGGTTTAAGAAAACGGATGGTTCTCCGATACAACATCATGCGCAAATAATGAAATTGTTGCATGCTATGATGAAGCCTAAAGAGATAGCGATAGCTAAGTGTGCAGCTCATAAAACAGATGTGTCAAAAGTCACACAAGGGAACAAAGCTGCTGATGAAGCTGCAAAAGCCGTCACAGGAGCGGACAAATTGGGCAAGGTTTTTCTGGTCACTCATGGAGTGGACTTGGAAGAAAAAATTACGCTTAAGGATGTGATTTTGATGCAGGGAGCTGCTTCTACGATTGACAAACAGTTATGGCTAGACCGAGGTGCCGTCAAAGATGCTACTGGTCTTTGGAGAAACCATGAGGGGTTGATAGTAGCGCCTCTAGACCCATTAGGTCTGATGATTCAGGAAGCACATGGGTTAGCTAATGTTGCAAGGGGGGAGGTTAGGAGAAAGATCACAAAGGAGTATGGTTTTTGGGCACCATATTTGCTTGAAAAGGTTGACTATGTCATAGGCAGGTGCACAATCTGTCTGAAAAATAATGTTCGCAGGGGTGTGACTGTTCTTCCTGGTTATATTCCTACACCAAGAGGTCCTATGTGTGAGTTGGTTATCGATTTTGTTGATATGATAAAACCAATTGAAGGGAAAAGATATATGCTGGTGGTTGTAGATAGATTTTCACGATGGCCGGAGGCCTGTGCAACCAAGCGAAAATAAGCTAAGTGGGTTGCCAAGTTTTTGTGTAAAGAAGTCATAAGCAGGTGGGGATTTCCCGATCGAAATATCCTCAGATAATGGGAAAGAGTTTTGTGGATGAATCAGTGAAATTGATTTTTCTTTTTAATTGGGAAAAAAGTCAGACCAAAACGTTACGATAATAATTTTCACATTTCTTTGCATGTTGTTGTGAGATTTAGTGTTTTCTTATGAATCAAAGGGGGGAAATGGAATGTGATTCATTTATATATATCATTTTTATATTATTTTTGATATTGATATTTTAATTTAATGTGTTGCTTTGCAAAAGATACTGGTTGGTGTTTTCTTTTCTTCCAGAAGCATATGGGAATGTGTAGAGTGGGATTCAAATACTCAAACATGGACAATATGAATGGACTGGAGGAAGTGGAACAAGGAAGGTGTGGAAATGTTCAGATTCCATCATCGACGTTGCATTGAAAGGGGACTACATTCCAGTGTCTGCACTGATATGAATACATATTTGCATGTGTAATACATAATTTGTGTCATATTCTTTCTGTATTAATTGTTTGAAGAATGATGGTTTTGTGGTTGGGTACATGTGGGGACCTCAGATGTTATTGTTTTTTTCGTGGATGCTTAGGGATATTGGGTCTAGGCAGGGACAGAGAGAAACCACAGGAGGGTCCGATGGGTCGACCAGCCTGAATATGGACATTTTTGATGGTATTTTGTTTTCTGAGGCTTTCATGTGTATTCGATTGCATCATAGCTTAAAATGCATTGATAAAGATTTATAAATTTATCTGGAGTACTTAGGTGGTCGCCTGGGGCAGAGGGGCCGTGAGAGAATTTTACTGTCTTGATTGATTGATGGATATTTGGAAAGAAAGCTGCCAGACAGGTTTTTCGCTCTTACACTCCATAGCAATTTGTTCACACTCCATAAACTTGGTTTTATTGCTAAAGTTACACAAGATTTGTCATATTATTTTTGTTTTCGAGACTTAATTAGTCTCAAAGGGGGGAAATATGTAGTATATGAACATTTATAGCTTTGGCTGAGGTTTTCATATTGTTGGTTAAATGAACTCTGCTTTGCTGAAACTTCTGGAAAGCATTACTATAGGGGCCCCCTGAAACAGTGGACATGGAGATATGTGGAGGCCAGGGATTGGTCTATACAAAACACCCATCTTATGTTACATAGGATATATACCAGGTTTTGAACAAAGGACGGGAAGAGCTATCATATTTGAGATTGGGTTTCGTGGCTCTCCAGACTCTGCAGAAGTCTGTAAATTGACGCTGAAATCTTTTGATGTAATACAAGTTATAATCAAGTACAGTGTCAGCGGATTCCTTGTCAACACAGCATTGCAGCATGTTCGGCCACGACATTTCTTTCTGCTGCCAACAAAGCTGACTTCATCCCAGCCTATGCTAATCTCCAGTCCCTCGACTTCCTGGCGCTGACGGAAACATGGATTACCACTGAAAACACTGCTACTCCTACTGCTCTCTCCTCGTCTGACCATGTGTTCTCGCATACCCCGAGAGCATCTGGTCAGAGGGGTGGTGGCACAGGAATCCTCATCTCTCCCAAGTGGACATTCTCAATTTTTCCCCTAACCCATCTGTCTATCTCCTCTTTTGAATTCCATGCTGTCACAGTCACTAGCCCATTTAAGCTTAATATCCTTGTCATCTATCGCCCTCCAGGTTCCCTTGGAGAGTTCATCAATGAGCTTGACGCCTTGATAAGTTCCTTTCCTGAGGATGGCTCACCCCTCACAGTTTTGGGGGATTTCAACCTCCCTATGTCCACATTTGACTCATTTCTCTCTGCCTCCTTCTTTCCACTTCTCTCCTCTTTTGACCTCACCCTCTCACCGTCCCCCCCTACTCACAAGGCAGGCAATACGCTTGACCTCATCTTTACTAGATGCTGCTCTTCTACTAATCTCACTGCAACTCCCCTCCATGTCTCCGACCACTACTTTGTTTCCTTTTCTCTCTCGCTCTCCTCCCACACTACTCACTCTGCCCCTACACAGATGGTAATGCGCCGCCGCAACCTTCGCTCTCTCTCTCCCACTACTCTCTCCTCTTCCATCCTATCATCTCTTCCCTCTGCTCAATCCTTCTCCCTCCAATCTCCTGATTCTGCCTCCTCAACCCTCCTCTCCTCCCTTTCTGCATCCTTTGACTCTCTGTGTCCCCTATCCTCCCGGCCGGCTCGGTCCTCCCCTCCAGCTCCGTGGCTTGATGACTCATTGCGAGCTCACAGAACAGAGCTCCGGGCAGCGGAGCGGAAATGGAAGAAAACTAAACTCCCTGCCGACCTGGCATCTTTTCACTCCCTCCTCTCTACATTTTCTTCATCTGTTTCTGCTGCTAAGGCCACTTTCTACCACTCTAAATTCCAAGCATCTGCCTCTAACCCTAGGAAGCTCTTTGCCACATTTTCCTCCCTCCTGAATCCTCCCCCCCCCCCCGCCCCCCCTCCTCTCTCTCTGTGGATGACTTCGTCAACCACTTTGAAAAGAAGGTTGACGACATTCGATCCTCGTTTGTTAAGTCTAATGACACTGCTGGTCCTACTCACACTGCCCTACCCTATGCTTTGACTTCTTTCTCCCCTCTCTCTCCAGATAAAATCCTGCGACTTGTGACTGCAGGCCGCCCAACAACCTGCCCGCTTGACCCTATCCCCTCCTCTCTTCTCCAGACCATCTCCGGTGACCTTCTCCCCTACCTCACCTCGCTGATCAACTCATCCTTGACCGCTGGCCATGTCCCTTCCGTCTTCAAGAGAGCGAGAGTTGCTCCCCTTCTCAAGAAACCAACACTCGATCCCACTGATGTCAACAACTACAGACCAGTATCCCTTCTTTCTTTTCTTTCCAAAACTATTGAGCGTGCCGTCTTTAGCCAACTCTCTTGCTATCTCTCTCAGAATGACCTTCTTGATCCAAACCAGTCAGGTTTCAGGACTGGTCATTCAACTGAGACTGCTCTTCTCTGTGTCACGGAGGCTCTCCGCACTGCTAAAGCTAACTCTCTCTCCTCTGCTCTTGTCCTTCTAGACCTGTCTGCTGCCTTTGATACTGTGAACCATCAGATCCTCCTCTCCACCCTCTCCGAGCTGGGCATCTCCGGCGCGGCTCACTCCTGGATTGCGTCCTACCTGACCGGTCGCTCCTACCAAGTGGCGTGGCGAGAAGCTGTCTCCGCACCACGTGCTCTCACCACTGGTGTCCCCCAGGGCTCAGTTCTAGGCCCTCTCCTTTTCTCCCTATACACCAAGTCACTTGGCTCTGTCATATCCTCACATGTCCTCTCCTATCATTGCTACGCTGACGATACACAACTAATCTTCTCCTTTCCCCCTTCTGATAACCAGGTGGCGAATCGCATCTCTGCATGTCTGGCAGACATATCAGTATGGATGACGGATCACCACCTCAAGCTGAACCCTGGCAAGACGGAGCTGCTCTTCCTCCCAGGGAAGGACTGCCCGTTCCATGATCTCGCCATCACGGTTGACAACTCCGCTGTGTCCTCCTCCCAGAGTGCGAAGAGCCTAGGCGTGACCCTGGACAACACCCTGTCGTTCTCCGCCAACATCAAGGCGGTGACCCGCTCCTGCAGGTTCATGCTCTACAACATTCGGAGAGTACGACCCTGCCTTACACAGGAAGCGGCACAGGTCCTAATCCAGGCACTTGTCATCTCCCGTCTGGACTACTGCAACTCGCTGTTGGCTGGCCTCCCTGCCTGTGCCATTAAACCCCTACAACTCATCCAGAATGCCGCAGCCCGTCTGGTGTTCAACCTTCCCAAGTTCTCTCACGTCAACCCACTCCTCCGCACACTCCACTGGCTTCCAGTTGAAGCTCGCATCCGCTACAAGACCATGGTGCTTGCCTATGGAGCAGTGAGGGGAACGGCACCTCTGTACCTTCGGGCTCTGATCAGTCCCTACACCCAAACGAGGGCATTGCGTTCATCCACCTCTGGCCTGCTGGCTCCCCTTCCTCTGCGGAAGCATAGTTCACGCTCAGCCCAGTCAAAACTGTTCGCTGCTCTGGCACCCCAATGGTGGAACAAGCTCCCTCACGACGCCAGGACAGCGGAGTCACTCACCACCTTCCGGAGACATTTGAAACCCCACCTCTTTAAGGAATACCTGGGATAGGATAAAGTAATCCTTCTACCCCCCCCCCCCCCCAAAATTGTAAAGTGGTTATCCCACTGGCTATAGGGTGAACGCACCAATTGGTGAGTCGCTCTGGATAAGAGCGTCTGCTAAATGACGTAAATGTGCCCTTGAGCAAGGCACTTTACCCTAATTGCTCCTGTAAGTCGCTCTGGATAAGAGCGTCTGCTAAATGACTAAAATGTAAATGTAAATGTTTGTGATTTTCTCCCTTCTCTCAGACACCCAGCTCCACCAACACCCTTTAGTACCCAGCTCCACCAACACCCTTTAGTACCCAGCTCCACCAACTCCCTTTATTACCCAGCTCCACCAACACCCTTTGGCACCCAGCTTCAACAACACCCTTTAGTACCCAGCTCCACCAACACCCTTTAGCACCCAGCTCCACCAAAACCCTTTATTACCCAGCTCCATCAACACCCTTTAGCACCCAGCTCCACCAACATCCTTTGGTACCCAGCTCTGCTAACACCCTTTAGGACCCAGCTCCACTAACACCCTTTATTACCCAGCTCCACAACACCCTTTAGTACCCAGCTCCACCAACACCCTTTATTACCCAGCTCCACCAACACCCTTTAGGACCCAGCTCCACCAACACCCTTTAGGACTCAGCTCCATTAACACCCTTTAGGACTCAGCTCTACCAACACCCTTTAGTGCCCAGCTCCACTAACACCCTTTAGCTCCCAGCTCCACTAACACCCTTTAGTACCCAGATCTACCAACACCCTTTAGGACCCAGCTCCACCAACTCCCTTTATTACCCAGCTCCACCAACACCCTTTGGCACCCAGCTTCAACAACACCCTTTAGTACCCAGCTCCACCAACACCCTTTAGCACCCAGCTCCACCAACACCCTTTATTACCCAGCTCCATCAACACCTTTTAGCACCCAGCTCCACCAACACCCTTTAGACCCAGCTCCACTAACACCCTTTAGGACCCAGCCTCACTAACACCCTTTAGTACCCAGCTCCACCAACACCCTTTAGGGCCCAGCTCCACTAACACCCTTTAGTACCCAGCTCTACCAACACCCTTTAGTACCCAGCTCCACCAACACCCTCTAGCTCCCAGCTCCACTAACACCCTTTAGTACCCAGCTCCACCAACACCCTTTAGTACCCATCTCTACTAACACCCTTTATTACCCAGCTCCACCAACACCCTTTAGGACCCAGCTCCACCAACACCCTTTAGGACCCAGCTCCACCAACACCCTTTAGTGCCCAGCTCCACTAACACCCTTTAGTACCCAGCTCCACCAACACCCTTTAGCTCCCAGCTCCACTAACACCCTTTAGTACCCAGCTCTACCAAAACCCTTTAGGACCCAGCTCCACCAACACCCTTTAGTACCCAGCTCTACCAACACCCTTTATTACCCAGCTCCACTAACACCCTTTATTACCCAGCTCCACCAACACCCTTTGTCACCCAGCTCCACCAACACCCTTTATTACCCAGCTCCACCAACACCCTTTAGTACCCAGCCCTTACCAACACCCTTTAGTACCCAGCTCCACCAACACCATTTAGGACCCAGCTCCACTAACACCCTTTAGCTCCCAGCTCCTCTAACACCCTTTAGCTCCCAGCTCCACTAACACCCTTTAGTACCCAGCCTCACTAACACCCTTTAGTACCCAGCTCCACCAACACAATAATAATAATATAATTATATGCCATTTAGCAGACGCTTTTATCCAAAGCGACTTACAGTCATGCGTGCATACATTTTTGTGTATGGGTGGTCCCGGGGATCGAACCCACTACCTTGGCGTTACAAGCGCTGTGCTCTACCAGCTGAGCTACAGAGGACCACAACACCCTTTAGTACCCAGCTCTACCAACACCCTTTATTACCCAGCTCCACTAACATCCTTTATTACCCAGCTCCACCAACACCCTTTGGCACCCAGCTCCACCAACACCCTTTGGCATCCAGCTCCACCAACACCCTTTATTACCCAGCTCCACCAACACCCTTTATTACCCAGCTCCACCAACACCCTTTGGCACCCAGCTCCACCAACACCCTTTATTACCCAGCTCCACCAACACCCTTTGGCACCCAGCTCTACCAACACCCTTTAGGACCCAGCTCCACCAACACCCTTTAGACCCAGCTCCACCAACACCCTTTTGTACCCAGATCTACCAACCCCCTTTAGGACCCAGCTCCACCAACACCCTTTAGTACCCAGCTCCACCAACACCCTTTAGTAACCAGCTCTACCAACCCCCTTTAGGACCCAGCTCCATCAACAGCCTTTGGTACCCAGCTCCACCAATACCCTTTAGTACCCAGCTCCACCAACACCCTTTGGTACCCAGCTCCACCAACACCCTTTAATACCCAACTCCACCAACACCCTTTGGACCCAGCTCCAGCAACAACTTTTAGACCCAGCTCCACCAATAGCCTTTGGTACCCAGCTTCACCAACACCCTTTGGCACCCAGCTCCACCAACACCCTTTGGTACCCAGATCCACCAACACCCTTTGGTACCCAGCTCCACCAACACCCTTTGGCACCCAGCTCCACCAACACCCTTTATTACCCAGCTCCACCAACACCCTTTAGTACCCAGCTCCACCAACACCCTTTAGTACCCAACTCCACCAACACCCTTTAGGACCCAGCTCCACTAACACCCTTTAGCACCCAGCTTCACCAACACCCTTGGGTACCCATCTCCACCAACACCCTTTAGACCCAACTCCACCAACACCCTTTATTACCCAGCTCCACCAACACCTTTTAGGACCCAGCTCCACCAACACCCTTTGGTACCCAGCTCCACCAACACCCTTTGGCACCCAGCTCCACCAACACCCTTTGGCACCCAGCTCCACCAACACCCTTTATTACCCAGCTCCACCAACACCCTTTAATACCCAGCTCCACCAACACCCTTTAATACCCAGCTCCACCAACACCCTTTAATACCCAGCTCCACCAACACCCTTTGGCACCCAGCTCAACCAACACCCTTTGGCACCCAGCTCAACCAACACCCTTTAGGACCCAGCTCCACCAACACCCTTTGGCACCCAGCTCTACCAACACCCTTTGGTACCCAGCTCCACCAACACACTTTAGACCCAGCTCCACCAACACCCTTTAGTACCCAGATCTACCAACCCCCTTTAGGACCCAGCTCCACCAACACCCTTTAGGACCCAGCTCCACCAACACCCTTTAGTACCCAGCTCTACCAACCCCCTTTAGGACCCAGCTCCACCAACAGCCTTTGGCACCCAGCTCCACCAACACCCTTTGGTACCCAGCTCCACCAACACCCTTTAGGATCCAGCTCCACCAAGACCCTTTAGTACCCAGCTCCACCAACACCCTTTAATACCCAACTCCACCAACACCCTTTGGTACCCAGCTCCACCAACACCCTTTATTACCCAGCTCCACCAACACCCTTTAGCACCCAGCTCCACCAACACCCTTTAGGATCCAGCTCCACCAAGACCCTTTAGTACCCAGCTCCACCAACACCCTTTAATACCCAACTCCACCAACACCCTTTGGTACCCAGCTCCACCAACACCCTTTGGTACCCAGCTCCACCAACACCCTTTATTACCCAGCTCCACCAACACCCTTTAGCACCCAGCTCCACCAACACCCTTTAGTACCCAGCTCCACCAACACACTTTAGACCCAGCTCCACCAACACCCTTTAGTACCCAGATCTACCAACCCCCTTTAGTACCCAGCTCCACCAACACCCTTTAGTACCCAGCTCTACCAACCCCCTTTAGGACCCAGTTCCACCAACAGCCTTTGGCATCCAGCTCCACCAACACCCTTTATTACCCAGCTCCACCAACACCCTTTATTACCCAGCTTCACCAACACCCTTTAATACCCAGCTTCACCAACACCCTTTGGCACCCAGCTCAACCAACACCCTTTGGCACCCAGCTCTACCAACACCCTTTAGGACCCAGCTCCACCAACACCCTTTGGCACCCAGCTCTACCAACACCCTTTGGTACCCAGCTCCACCAACACCCTTTAGACCCAGCTCCACCAACACCCTTTTGTACCCAGATCTACCAACCCCCTTTAGGACCCAGCTCCACCAACACCCTTTAGGACCCAGCTCCACCAACACCCTTTAGTACCCAGCTCTACCAACCCCCTTTAGGACCCAGCTCCACCAACACCCTTTGGTACCCAGCTCCACCAACACCCTTTGGTACCCAGCTCCACCAACACCCTTTGGGACCCAGCTCCACCAACAGCCTTTGGTACCCAGCTCCACCAACACCCTTTGGCACCCAGCTCCACCAACACCCTTTAGCACCCAGCTCCACCAACACCCTTTAGTACCCAGCTCCACCAACACCCTTTATTACACAACTCCACCAACACCCTTTAGTACCCAGCTCCACCAACACCCTTTGGCACCCAGCTCCACCAACACCCTTTAGTACCCAGCTCCACCAACACCCTTTGGCACCCAGCTCTACCAACACCCTTTGGGACCCAGCTCCACCAACACCCTTTAGACCCAGCTCCACCAACACCCTTTTGTACCCAGATCTACCAACCCCCTTTAGGACCCAGCTCCACCAACACCCTTTAGGACCCAGCTCTACCAACCCCCTTTAGGACCCAGCTCCACCAACAGCCTTTGGTACCCAGCTCCACCAACACCCTTTGGTACCCAGCTCCACCAACACCCTTTATGACCCAGCTCCACCAACACCCTTTAATACCCAACTCCACCAACACCCTTTAGTACCCAGCTCCACCAACATCCTTTTGTACCCAGCTCCACCAACACCCTTTGGCACCCAGCTCCACCAACACCCTTTAGGACCCAGCTCCACCAACACCCTTTAGTACCCAACTCCACCAACACCCTTTAGGACCCAGCTCCACTAACACCCTTTAGCACCCAGCCTCACCAACACCCTTTGGACAACAAAGTGCCTGGACCAACAACAGCACTACTAGCATGACAGACCAAGCCTGGTCCATTAGCTCAGTGGTTCTTTCCCTTTTTTGGTTACTTAACCCCTTATCACATGATTTGACCCTTGAGGATTATTAAAGTACCAATATATTCCCTTATGTTCATTTTACCATTTTACATATGTTCTTAGAAGTTTAGTTTCTTACCCCCTGTGAATACCCTACTACACAATTGTATCTTCTGTATTGTTGTTTAATAACAGTGTGTCAATCATAGTATGTATCTTCTTTAAAATTACATTCAAAATCAACACAAGTAAGCATGTTTAAGAAGTTTATTGCTCCAAAATCTGTGAAATGTACATTATTTTCATTGTTTAACAGTAGGCTAAATTCAATGAACAGTAATTGACAGCCACATTCACAATGCTTTTTGTGTAGTACAAATGTATTTTACATAACTTCAGCCAGTTTAGTGACATATCTGCTGCTGGCGTCTGACGTCCTTTTATGGCTTGGACAAACTGTCCAAAACAGTCATGAAGCAGTTGTTAAACGAGGCGATCTGGGCCATCTCAGCCGCCCTGGCTGTCCGGGCCATCTCAGCCGCCCTGTCTGTCCGGGCCATCTCAGCCGCCCTGGCTGTCCTGGCTGCTGCCTCGTCACACAGCTGATTGAAGTGCTGATCCTGCTGCTGACGAAATTCAGGTATTCGCTGGTTGTGCTTGCAGTGTGCTTTCTCTTCCCTGGCAGTAGTAATGACATGTACAGTACAGGAATAAGAAGGTACAGACTCCAAAGCAAACCTGAGGGCAGCCAGTGTGAGTGCAGATTTGTTCTCCAAACATGTATTGTCTCATTACATTTATTAAATCTTATCCAGCAAAGGCCAGTGTGGGGCAAATCAGATCTACCAAGCAGATACACCAATAATGCAAATAATAAAGGTATTGGGTTAGAATATGATTAATAGAATCAGTTTTGTTTGGCAGGGCTATGTTTAGGAAAAAGCCCTGCCATGACAAAAGCCCTCTGTGGATGAGATTGCCCACCCCTGTTGACGACAGCTAAATTGTGTGATAAGGGCTAAACAAGTGAACATGACAATCAATTGACATTTAACTGTTTACCAACCGAGAATGGACCCCTGGCGCCTGGGGGTGCAGGGCTCAGGGGTGGCAGGAGCATTGATTGTGTCGATGTACCCTGGGTGTCACGGGGTGCAGGGCTGAGTGGTTGTGGCTTCACTATTTCGAGCAGGAATGTCCTCTGAAAAGTATAAGTATGTTCGTATAATGTAAAGTTGGATACTCCGGCTGATGTCAAACATGTTGCTAAGTCCACGGCATTGGCCTTCCATGGATGTTTAAATTACAAGTTGTCGACCCTGGATCACGTCTCGCGCAGTGCTCCCTCTCACACGCTACAGATAGATACGCTAGATAGTCATTTGACTAAAAACAACATATTACCGTGCCGATCATCGCTCCTCTGCATCATCATATGGCTTCAAATATCTCTGTTGTTGTGGTCTGTTATCTTTCTATATTCTGGTTTGGCCTTCTTCATGTTTTTACTGACCGATGGATTCCCATCGCAGCTAATGTGTCCAATATAAAGAGCTTGGACATCTCCAACTCACCAACTTGCTGCTTTCATTATACGTTTTTAGCTTTAGAGTTATTCCTTAGTGTAGCTGTTCAACATGTGGCCGTACTGTTATTCCTTAGTGGAGCTGTTCAACATGTGGCTGTACTGTTATTCCTTAGTGGAGCTGTTCAACATGTGGCTGTACTGTTATTCCTTAGTGGAGCTGTTCAACATGTGGCTGTACTGTTATTCCTTAGTGGAGCTGTTCAACATGTGGCTGTACTGTTATTCCTTAGTGTAGCTGTTCAACATGTGGCTGTACTGTTATTCCTTAGTGGAGCTGCTCAACATGTGGCTGTACTGTTATTCCTTAGTGGAGCTGTTCAACATGTGGCTGTACTGTTATTCCTTAGTGGAGCTGTTCAACATGTGGCTGTACTGTTATTCCTTAGTGGAGCTGTTCAACATGTGGCTGTACTGTTATTCCTTAGTGTAGCTGCTCAACATGTGGCTGTACTGTTATTCCTTAGTGTAGCTGTTCAACATGTGGCTGTACTGTTATTCCTTAGTGGAGCTGCTCAACATGTGGCTGTACTGTTATTCCTTAGTGGAGCTGTTCAACATGTGGCTGTACTGTTATTCCTTAGTGGAGCTGTTCAACATGTGGCTGTACTGTTATTCCTTAGTGGAGCTGTTCAAAATGTGGCTGTACTGTTATTCCTTAGTGTAGCTGCTCAACATGTGGCTGTACTGTTATTCCTTAGTGGAGCTGTTCAACATGTGGCTGTACTGTTATTCCTTAGTGGAGCTGTTCAACATGTGGCCGTACTGTTATTCCTTAGTGGAGTTGTTCAACATGTGGCTGTACTGTTATTCCTTAGTGTAGCTGTTCAACATGTGGCTGTACTGTTATTCCTTAGTGGAGTTGTTCAACATGTGGCTGTACTGTTATTCCTTAGTGGAGCTGTTCAACATGTGGCTGTACTGTTATTCCTTAGTGTAGCTGTTCAACATGTGGCTGTACTGTTATTCCTTAGTGGAGCTGTTCAACATGTGGCTGTACTGTTATTCCTTAGTGTAGCTGTTCAACATGTGGCTGTACTGTTATCCCTTAGTGGAGCTGCTCAACATGTGGCTGTACTGTTATTCCTTAGTGGAGCTGTTCAACATGTAGCTTACTGTTATTCCTTAGTGGAGCTGTTCAACATGTGGCTGTACTGTTATTCCTTAGTGGAGCTGTTCAACATGTGGCTGTACTGTTATTCCTTAGTGTAGCTGTTCAACATGTGGCTGTACTGTTATTCCTTAGTGGAGCTGCTCAACATGTGGCTGTACTGTTATTCCTTAGTGGAGCTGTTCAACATGTGGCTGTAATGTTATTCCTTAGTGGAGCTGTTCAACATGTGGCTGTACTGTTATTCCTTAGTGTAGCTGTTCAACATGTGGCTGTACTGTTATTCCTTAGTGGAGCTGTTCAACATGTGGCTGTACTGTTATTCCTTAGTGGAGCTGTTCAACATGTGGCTGTACTGTTATTCCTTAGTGGAGCTGTTCAACATGTGGCTGTACTGTTATTCCTTAGTGGAGCTGTTCAACATGTAGCTTACTGTTATTCCTTAGTGGAGCTGCTCAACATGTGGCTGTACTGTTATTCCTTAGTGGAGCTGTTCAACATGTGGCTGTACTGTTATTCCTTAGTGGAGCTGTTCAACATGTGGCTGTACTGTTATTCCTTAGTGGAGCTGTTCAACATGTGGCTGTACTGTTATTCCTTAGTGGAGCTGTTCAACATGTGGCTGTACTGTTATTCCTTAGTGGAGTTGTTCAACATGTGGCTGTACTGTTATTCCTTAGTGGAGCTGTTCAACATGTGGCTGTACTGTTATTCCTTAGTGGAGCTGTTCAACATGTGGCTGTACTGTTATTCCTTAGTGGAGCTGTTCAACATGTGGCTGTACTGTTATTCCTTAGTGGAGCTGTTCAACATGTGGCTGTACTGTTATTCCTTAGTGTAGCTGTTCAACATGTGGCTGTACTGTTATTCCTTAGTGGAGCTGTTCAACATGTGGCTGTACTGTTATTCCTTAGTGGAGCTGTTCAACATGTGGCTGTACTGTTATTCCTTAGTGGAGCTGTTCAACATGTGGCTGTACTGTTATTCCTTAGTGGAGCTGTTCAACATGTGGCTGTACTGTTATTCCTTAGTGTAGCTGTTCAACATGTGGCTGTACTGTTATTCCTTAGTGGAGTTGTTCAACATGTGGCTGTACTGTTATTCCTTAGTGGAGCTGTTCAACATGTGGCTGTACCATTCCTAGTCAGATTTACATTCTCTTATAAAAATGGCGCCAGGGACTCGTTCATGAGTATTAACAACATACGTGACACTGTGACATCATTGCGTGAGACCAATCATTGAGTACGTCCATTTGTAACCCCACCCACCGGCCTACTTGGTTGGATGTCAGTACCAGATATCAAACGAGGCTGAATATCCCGCTTGGTTCCAGGAATGAAATTGGAACCGTGATATTCACTGCCTTGCAGTGGAAAAGCGGCATAAGTTACTGTAGCTTGCTAGCTAGCTAGTAATACATTGTACAAATAAAAAGAAATCATTTTCAATCATATTTACTTACTTAAATAGATTCTCCCACTGCCTCCGTTTTCTGTGTCCTTAGAAAAACAAAATAATGGGCAATATTCCCGATGTTTCCTGTTGTAGCAAAACTCAGCCAGCCATGTGGACGATTGGAGGACTTCCACCAGAGTGACTCTGGTCTTCCAACATGGCGCCTGGTGTGGCTGCTAGGTGATTTGTGGCACAACTGCAACCCCTCTATATTTGGGCTAACCCAGGGGAGCACAGTGAGAGGAGCCGAGTCATCATGTTTGAAAGTCAAATAGAAGTCCTGTTCTGTGGTGAATTCGCTAAGGATGTTAATGTGAGATGTTCTCTGTGCGGCAGGAGGGCAATGTCCCAGACAGACTTTCAGACGGTCTGCTTTAGACTGCTGGCTGCTCTCTCTCTCTCTCTCACTCTCACTCTCACTCTCACTCTCTCTCGGTGAGTTAGGTCTGAAGACTCACCCAAAGACAAACAGATAGGCACTTGGTTCCACTCTGAAGTGGCATCTGTTTTTTGACGATATGGAATTCTGTTGCGTGACTGCTGTAATATCTGTTCTCTCTATACCGCTGTAATATCTGTTCTCTATCTACTGCTGTAATATCTGTTCTCTCTATGTACTGCTGTAATATATGTTCTCTCTATCTACTGCTGTAATATCTGTTCTTCTCTCTATCTACTGCTGTAATATCTGTTCTTCTCTCTATCTACTGCTGTAATATATGTTCTTCTCTCTATCTACTGCTGTAATATCTGTTCTTCTCTCTATCTACTGCTGTAATATCTGTTCTTCTCTCTATCTACTGCTGTAATATCTGTTCTTCTCTCTATCTACTGCTGTAATATATGTTCTCTCTATCTACTGCTGTAATATCTGTTCTTCTCTCTATCTACTGCTGTAATATCTGTTCTTCTCTCTATCTACTGCTGTAATATCTGTTCTTCTCTCTATCTACTGCTGTAATATATGTTCTTCTCTCTATCTACTGCTGTAATATCTGTTATTCTCTCTATCTACTGCTGTAATATCTGTTATTCTCTCTATCTACTGCTGTAATATCTGTTCTTCTCTCTATCTACTGCTGTAATATCTGTTCTTCTCTCTATCTACTGCTGTAATATATGTTCTTCTCTCTATCTACTGCTGTAATATCTGTTATTCTCTCTATCTACTGCTGTAATATCTGTTCTTCTCTCTATCTACTGCTGTAATATCTGTTCTTCTCTCTATCTACTGCTGTAATATATGTTCTCTCTATCTACTGCTGTAATATCTGTTCTTCTCTCTATCTACTGCTGTAATATATGTTCTCTCTATCTACTGCTGTAATATCTGTTCTTCTCTCTATCTACTGCTGTAATATCTGTTCTCTCAATCTACTGATGTAATATCTGTTCTCTCTATCTACTGCTGTAATATATGTTCTCTCTATCTACTGCTGTAATATATGTTCTCTCTATCTACTGCTGTAATATCTGTTCTTCTCTCTATCTACTGCTGTAATATCTGTTCTTCTCTCTATCTACTGCTGTAATATATGTTCTTCTCTCTATCTACTGCTGTAATATCTGTTATTCTCTCTATCTACTGCTGTAATATCTGTTCTTCTCTCTATCTACTGCTGTAATATATGTTATTCTCTCTATCTACTGCTGTAATATATGTTCTCTCTATCTACTGCTGTAATATCTGTTCTTCTCTCTATCTACTGCTGTAATATCTGTTCTTCTCTCTATCTACTGCTGTAATATCTGTTCTTCTCTCTATCTACTGCTGTAATATATGTTCTTCTCTCTATCTACTGCTGTAATATCTGTTATTCTCTCTATCTACTGCTGTAATATCTGTTATTCTCTCTATCTACTGCTGTAATATCTGTTCTTCTCTCTATCTACTGCTGTAATATATGTTCTTCTCTCTATCTACTGCTGTAATATGTTCTTCTCTCTATCTACTGCTGTAATATCTGTTATTCTCTCTATCTACTGCTGTAATATTTGTTCTTCTCTCTATCTACTGCTGTAATATCTGTTCTTCTCTCTATCTACTGCTGTAATATATGTTCTCTCTATCTATTGCTGTAATATCTGTTCTTCTCTCTATCTACTGCTGTAATATCTGTTCTTCTCTCTATCTACTGCTGTAATATCTGTTCTCTCTTTCTACTGCTGTAATATCTGTTCTCTCTATCTTCTACTGTAATATCTGTTCTCTCTTTCTACTACTGTAATATCTGTTCTTTCTATCTACTGCTGTAATATCTGTCCTCTCTATCTACTGCTGTAATATCTGTTCTCTCTGTTCTCTCTATCTACTGCTGTAATATCTGTCCTCTCTATGTACTGCTATAATATCTGTTCTCTCTGTCTTCTGATGTAATATCTGTTCTCTATATCTACTGCGGTAATATCTGTTCTTCACTATCTACTGCTGTAATATCTGTTCTTCTCTCTATCTACTGCTGTAATATCTGTTCTTCTCTCTATCTACTGCTGTAATATCTGTTCTTCTCTCTATCTACTGCTGTAATATCTGTTCTTCTCTCTATCTATTGCTGTAATATATGTTCTTCTCTCTATCTATTGCTGTAATATCTGTTCTTCTCTCTATCTACTGCTGTAATATCTGATCTCTATCTACTGCTGTAATATCTGATCTCTATCTACTGCTGTAATATATGTTATTCTCTCTATCTACTGCTGTAATATCTGTTATTCTCTCTATCTACTGCTGTAATATCTGTTCTTCTCTCTATCTACTGCTGTAATATCTGTTCTTCTCTCTATCTACTGCTGTAATATCTGTTCTTCTCTCTATCTACTGCTGTAATATCTGTTCTTATCTCTATCTACTGCTGTAATATCTGTTCTTATCTCTATCTACTGCTGTAATATCTGTTCTTCTCTCTATCTACCGCTGTAATATCTGTTCTTCTCTCTATCTACTGCTGTAATATCTGTTCTTCTCTCTATCTACTGCTGTAATATCTGTTCTTCTCTCTATCTACTGCTGTAATATCTGTTCTTCTCTCTATCTACTGCTGTAATATCTGTTCTTCTCTCTATCTACTGCTGTAATATATGTTATCTATCTACTGCTGTAATATCTGTTCTCTCTATCTATTGCTGTAATATCTGTTCTTCTCTCTATCTACTGCTGTAATATCTGTTCTTCTCTCTATCTACTGCTGTAATATCTGTTCTTCTCTCTATCTACTGCTGTAATATCTGTTCTTCTCTCTATCTACCGCTGTAATATCTGTTCTTCTCTCTATCTACTGCTGTAATATCTGTTCTTCTCTCTATCTACTGCTGTAATATCTGTTCTTCTCTCTATCTACTGCTGTAATATCTGTTCTCTCTACCTACTGCTGTAATATCTGTTCTTCTCTCTATCTACTACTGTAATATATGTTCTCTATCTACTGCTGTAATATCTGTTCTCTCTTTCTACTGCTGTAATATCTGTTCTCTCTACCTACTGCTGTAATATCTGTTCTTCTCTCTATCTACTACTGTAATATCTGTTCTCTATCTACTGCTGTAATATCTGTTCTCTCTATCTATTGCTGTAATATCTGTTCTCTCTATCTATTGCTGTAATATATGTTCTCTCTATCTACTGCTGTAATATCTGTTCTCTCTATCTATTGCTGTAATATCTGTTCTCTCTATCTACTGCTGTAATATCTGTTCTCTCTATCTACTGCTGTAATATCTGTTCTCTCCTTGCCCGTCTATCATTTCCTCATCTTAGTCCTTCCAATGCGACTAGCCCCGATGCTCCTCCCTCTTTCCCCCGATGCTCCTCCCTCTTTCCCCCCACTACAAAGTTTCTCCCTGCAGGCGGTCACTGAGTCCGAGGTGCTAAAGGAGCTCCTTAAACTTGACCCCAAAAAAACATCTGGGTCAGATGGTTTAGATGCTTTCTTCTTTAAGGTTGCAGCCCCTATCATCGCCAAGCCTGTCTCTGACCTTTTTAACCTGTCTCTCCTCTCTGGGGAGGTTCCCATTGCTTGGAAGGCAGCCATGGTGCGTCCTTTATTTAAAGGAGGAGATCAAGCTGATCCTAACTGTTATAAGCCAATTTCTATTTTGCCCTGTTTATCGAAAGTGTTGGAAAAACTTGTCAATAATCAACTGACTGGCTTTCTTGATGTCTATAGTATTCTCTCTGGTATGCAATCTAGTTTCCGCTCAGGTTATGGATGTGTCACTGCAACCTTAAAGGTCCTAAATAATGTCACCATTGTCCTTGATTCTAAGCGATGTTGTGCTGCTATTTTTATTGACTTGGCCAAAGCTTTTGACACGGTAGACCATTCCATTCTTGTGGGTCGGCTAAGGAGTATTGGTGTCTCTGAGGGGTCTTTGGTATGGTTTGCTAACTACTTCTCTCAAAGAGTGCAGTGTATAAAGTCAGAACATCTGCTGTCTCAGCCACTGCCTGTCACCAAGGGAGTACCCCAAGGCTTGATCCTAGGCCCCACGCTCTTCTCAATTTACATTAACAACATAGCTCAGGCAGTAGGAAGCTCTCTCATCCATTTATATGCAGATGATACAGTCTTATATTCAGGTGGCCCCTCCCCGGATTTTGTGTTAAACGCTCTACAACAAAGCTTTCTTAGTGTCCAACAAGCTTTCTCTGCCCTTAACCTTGTTCTGAACACCTCCAAAACAAAGGCCAGGTGGTTTGGTAAGAAGAATGCCCCTCTCCCAACCGGTGTGATTACTACCTCTGAGGGTTTAGAGCTTGAGGTAGTCACCTCATACAAGTACTTGGGAGTATGGCTAGAAGGTACACTGTCCTTCTCTCAGCACATATCCAAGCTTCAGGCTAAGGTTAAATCTAGACTTGGTTTCCTCTTTCACCCCAGCTGCCAAACTAACCCTGATTCAGATGACCATCCTACCCATGCTAGATTACTGAGACGTAATTTATAGATCGGCAGGTAAGGGTGCTCTCGAACGGCTAGATGTTCTTTACCATTCGGCCATCAGATTTGCCACCAATGCTCCTTATAGGACACATCATTGCACTCTATACTCCTCTGTAAACTGGTCATCTCTGTATACCCGACGTAAGACCCATTGGTTGATGCTTATTTACAAAACCCTCTTAGGCCTCACTCCCCCCTATCTGAGATACCTACTGCAGCCCTCATCCTCCACATACAACACCCGTTCTGCCAGTCACATTCTGTTAAAGGTCCCCAAAGCACACACATCCCTGGGTCGCTCCTCTTTTCAGTTCGCTGCAGCTAGTGACTGGAACGAGCTGCAAAAAACACTCAAACTGGACAGTTTTATCTCCATCTCTTCATTCAAAGACTCAATCATGGACACTCTTACTGACAGTTGTGGCTGCTTCCCATGATGTATTGTTGTCTGTACCTTCTTGCCCTTTGTGCTGTTGTCTGTGCCCAATAATGTTGTACCGTGTTTTGTGCTACTACCATGTTGTGTTGTTGTCATGTTGTGTTGCTACCATGCTGTGTTGTCATGTTGCTGTCTTAGGTGTTGTGGTGTCTCTCTTGTCGTGATGTGTGTTTTATGCCAGCCCCCATCCCTGCAGGAGGCGTTTTGCCTCTTGGTAAAAAATAAAATAAATTAAAACCATATTTTTTATTTGTTTTCATACTTATTGCATTTTCTTGTTGGCACAATAAAAGTTGCCATTGATTCAAATTCAATATAATTTTAATTAGCTATCCACATTGCAATGTTTTGAAATGCAGGCTTTTATTTAGATAGTTTTCATTACCATATGAAAGTGACATAATTATTTGTGCTGCTGGCTGAATACTAGTCAGAGACAGACACAGAGAGAGAGACAGATGCAGCAGAGGAAATGTTTTAATTCTAATTGAGTTTGCCATCTTCCCGGCTGTGTCAGTCTGTCTGAGCCAGACAGCTGGGTCATGAATACCGTCTAGACGCTGCTGTGTGGAGCGCCTGACCGGAGCGACTCTCTCTCTCTCTCCCTCTCTCTCTCTCTCTCTCTCTCTCTCTCTCTCTCTCTCTCTGCAAGCCCAGGACAAACAATAACTATCAGGAAGTCAGGTCACTGGCCCTGTGGTTCCCACTGTCCCCGGATGGCCCCTGTTCCCGGAACAATTACCCTGTTGCCCCCACTGTCCCCAGCCGGTCCCGGACGGCCGCTGTTCCCTGGTGGCTATCAGTGCTGCAGACAGACAGACAGACAGGCAGAGAGACAGAGATACAGACAGGACAGGACCTCTGGCCCAGACCAATATGTAATGTGTCTATGACCCAGACCAGACTAGTCTATCTCAGACCTAACACCAGGGAGGCTGCTGTTCCAGACCAGAGCAGTCTATCTCAGACCTAACACCAGGGAGGCTGCTGTTCCAGACCAGACCAATCTATCTCAGACCTAACACCAGGGAGGCTGCTGTTCCAGACCAGACCAGTATATCTCAGACCCAACACCAGGGAGGCTGCTGTTCCAGACCAGACCAGTATATCTCAGACCCAACACCAGGGAGGCTGCTGTTCCAGACCAGAGCAGTATATCTCAGACCCAACACCAGGGAGGCTGCTGTTCCAGACCAGAGCAGTCTATCTCAGACCTAACACCAGGGAGGCTGCTGTTCCAGACCAGAGCAGTCTATCTCAGACCTAACACCAGGGAGGCTGCTGTTCCAGACCAGACCAGTATATCTCAGACCCAACACCAGGGAGGCTGCTGTTCCAGACCAGACCAGTATATCTCAGACCCAACACCAGGGAGGCTGCTGTTCCAGACCAGAGCATCTATCTCAGACCTAACACCAGGGAGGCTGCTGTTCCAGACCAGACCAGTCTATCTCAGACCCAACACCAGGGAGGCTGCTGTTCCACACCAGAGCAGTCTATCTCAGACCCAACACCAGGGAGGCTGCTGTTCCAGACCAGAGCAGTCTATCTCAGACCTAACACCAGGGAGGCTGCTGTTCCAGACCAGACCAGTCTATCTCAGACCCAACACCAGGGAGGCTGCTGTTCCAGACCAGACCAGTCTATCTCAGATCCAACGCTGTTCCAGACATCTCACCTCATTAGCTTCTGCTGAAGGGTGAGGGGGACAGGAAGGAGGTCTTAATCGATAGCTGACGTCACCGATTGATTTGTGTCTGGGATTGATTTGACCCAGGGGACGGTGACATGGGCTCTCTGTGGATCAAACCCTTGTCTTCCACAGGGGACGGTAACCCTGGCACCACAGAGAAAGTTGCAGGAGTTGGTTGGTTGGAGAATGTACGGTGAGGAGGGGCGTTACCCTGGCCTTGGCGTTGGCTGCTCTCTCTGCTCTCTCCCTGTTGGAGCGTCAGGGTATGGGGGTGCTACTCTCTCTCTGTCGGAGCGTCAGGGTATGGGGGTGCTACTCTCTCTCTGTCGGAGAGTCAGGGTATGGGGGTGCTGCTTTCTCCCTGTCGGAGCGTCAGGGTATGGGGGTGCTGCTCTCTCCCTGTTGGAGCGTCAGGGTATGGGGGTGCTGCTCTCTCCCTATCGGAGCGTCAGGGTATGGGGGTGCTGCTCTCTCCCTGTCGGAGCGTCAGGGTATGGGGGTGCTGCTCTCCCTCTGTTGGAGCGTCAGGGTATGGGGGTGCTACTCTCTCCCTGTTGGAGCGTCAGGGTATGGGGGTGCTACTCTCTCCCTGTTGGAGCGTCAGGGTATGGGGGTGCTGCTCTCTCCCTGTCGGAGCGTCAGGGTATGGGGGTGCTACTCTCTCCCTGTCGGAGCATCAGGGTATGGGGGTGCTACTCTCTCTCTGTCGGAGCGTCAGGGTATGGGGGTGCTGCTCTCTCCCTGTTGGAGCGTCAGGGTATGGGGGTGCTACTCTCTCCCTGTTGGAGCGTCAGGGTATGGGGGTGCTACTCTCTCCCTGTCGGAGCGTCAGGGTATGGGGGTGCTACTCTCTCTCTGTTGGAGTGTCAGGGTATGGGGGTGCTGCTCTCTCCCTGTTGGAGCGTCAGGGTATGGGGGTGCTACTCTCTCCCTGTTGGAGCGTCAGGGTATGGGGGTGCTGCTCTCTCCCTGTTGGAGCGTCAGGGTATGGGGGTGCTGCTCTCTCCCTGTCGGAGCGTCAGGGTATGGGGGTGCTGCTCTCCCTCTGTTGGAGCGTCAGGGTATGGGGGTGCTACTCTCTCCCTGTTGGAGCGTCAGGATATGGGGGTGCTACTCTCTCCCTGTTGGAGCGTCAGGGTATGGGGGTGCTGCTCTCTCCCTGTCGGAGCGTCAGGGTATGGGGGTGCTACTCTCTCCCTGTCGGAGCGTCAGGGTATGGGGGTGCTACTCTCTCTCTGTCGGAGCGTCAGGGTATGGGGGTGCTGCTCTCTCCCTGTTGGAGCGTCAGGGTATGGGGGTGCTACTCTCTCCCTGTTGGAGCGTCAGGGTATGGGGTGCTACTCTCTCCCTGTTGGAGCGTCAGGGTATGGGGGTGCTACTCTCTCCCTGTCGGAGCGTCAGGGTATGGGGGTGCTACTCTCTCTCTGTTGGAGCGTCAGGGTATGGGGGTGCTGCTCTCTCCCTGTTGGAGCGTCAGGGTATGGGGGTGCTACTCTCTCCCTGTTGGAGCGTCAGGGTATGGGGGTGCTGCTCTCTCCCTGTTGGAGCGTCAGGGTATGGGGGTGCTACTCTCTCCCTGTCGGAGCGTCAGGGTATGGGGGTGCTACTCTCTCCCTGTTGGAGCGTCAGGGTATGGGGGTGCTGCTCTCTCCCTGTTGGAGCGTCAGGGTATGGGGGTGCTGCTCTCTCCCTGTTGGAGCGTCAGGGTATGGGGGTGCTGCTCTCCCTCTGTTGGAGCGTCAGGGTATGGGGGTGCTACTCTCTCCCTGTTGGAGCGTCAGGGTATGGGGGTGCTGCTCTCTCCCTGTCGGAGCGTCAGGGTATGGGGGTGCTACTCTCTCCCTGTCGGAGCGTCAGGGTATGGGGGTGCTACTCTCTCTCTGTCGGAGCGTCAGGGTATGGGGGTGCTGCTATCTCCCTGTCGGAGCGTCAGGGTATGGGGGTGCTACTCTCTCCCTGTTGGAGCGTCAGGGTATGGGGGTGCTGCTCTCTCCCTGTCGGAGCGTCAGGGTATGGGGGTGCTGCTCTCCCTCTGTTGGAGCGTCAGGGTATGGGGGTGCTACTCTCTCCCTGTTGGAGCGTCAGGGTATGGGGGTGCTGCTCTCTCCCTGTCGGAGCTTCAGGGTATGGGGGTGCTACTCTCTCCCTGTCGGAGCGTCAGGGTATGGGGGTGCTACTCTCTCTCTGTCGGAGCGTCAGGGTATGGGGGTGCTGCTCTCTCCCTGTCGGAGCGTCAGGGTATGGGGGTGCTACTCTCTCCCTGTTGGAGCGTCAGGGTATGGGGGTGCTGCTCTCTCCCTATCGGAGCGTCAGGGTATGGGGGTGCTGCTCTCTCCCTGTCGGAGCGTCAGGGTATGGGGGTGCTGCTCTCTCCCTGTTGGAGCGTCAGGGTATGGGGGTGCTGCTCTCCCTCTGTTGGAGCGTCAGGGTATGGGGGTGCTACTCTCTCCCTGTTGGAGCGTCAGGGTATGGGGGTGCTATTCTCTCCCTGTTGGAGCGTCAGGGTATGGGGGTGCTGCTCTCTCCCTGTCGGAGCGTCAGGGTATGGGGGTGCTGCTCTCTCCCTGTTGGAGCGTCAGGGTATGGGGGTGCTACTCTCTCCCTGTTGGAGCGTCAGGGTATGGGGGTGCTACTCTCTCCCTGTCGGAGCGTCAGGGTATGGGGGTGCTACTCTCTCTCTGTTTGAGCGTCAGGGTATGGGGGTGCTGCTCTCTCCCTGTTGGAGCGTCAGGGTATGGGGGTGCTACTCTCTCCCTGTTGGAGCGTCAGGGTATGGGGGTGCTGCTCTCTCCCTGTTGGAGCGTCAGGGTATGGGGGTGCTGCTCTCTCCCTGTCGGAGCGTCAGGGTATGGGGGTGCTGCTCTCTCCCTGTCGGAGCGTCAGGGTATGGGGGTGCTGCTCTCCCTCTGTTGGAGCGTCAGGGTATGGGGGTGCTACTCTCTCCCTGTTGGAGCGTCAGGGTATGGGGGTGCTACTCTCTCCCTGTTGGAGCGTCAGGGTATGGGGGTGCTGCTCTCTCCCTGTCGGAGCGTCAGGGTATGGGGGTGCTACTCTCTCCCTGTCGGAGCGTCAGGGTATGGGGGTGCTGCTCTCCCTCTGTTGGAGCGTCAGGGTATGGGGGTGCTACTCTCTCCCTGTTGGAGCGTCAGGGTATGGGGGTGCTACTCTCTCCCTGTTGGAGCGTCAGGGTATGGGGGTGCTGCTCTCTCCCTGTCGGAGCGTCAGGGTATGGGGGTGCTACTCTCTCCCTGTCGGAGCGTCAGGGTATGGGGGTGCTACTCTCTCTCTGTCGGAGCGTCAGGGTATGGGGGTGCTGCTCTCTCCCTGTTGGAGCGTCAGGGTATGGGGGTGCTACTCTCTCCCTGTTGGAGCGTCAGGGTATGGGGTGCTACTCTCTCCCTGTTGGAGCGTCAGGGTATGGGGGTGCTACTCTCTCCCTGTCGGAGCGTCAGGGTATGGGGGTGCTGCTCTCTCCCTGTCGGAGCGTCAGGGTATGGGGCTGCTGCTCTGTCTCTGTCGGAGCGTCAGGGTATGGGAGTGCTCCATATTGATATTCAGATCAGGATGTCTGTTGTCCAGGCTCACTCTGCTTTCACTAGACTCTGATTTCTATGTGTTTAAGGGATTATTTTAAATTGATAATCTGAGAGGGATTGAATAAACATGATGAGATTCCCCCCCCCCCCCCCCCCCCTCGCCACTATTCAAGTGAGAGCTTTGAGCCTGTTCTCAGAAGAAGGCTGAGTTGCAGTACACTTTGAAGTATGTCTAATCGTTTTCTCTGGATGCAGGGCCAGAGAGGAACCAGGTCAGCCTGTTAGAGACCGGCCAATTAAAGCTGACAGCAACTAGACTGAGTTAGCAGTTAGCATCTCAATCTGGATTCTGATAGCAGTTAGCCTTTAACATCTCAGTCTCTAGCACAGTTCCAATGTCTGTTAGCTGTTAGCAGAATCGCATGAATGGAAACAAAGGCTGTTCTGGGGGCAGGCCTGGTTGTGGCTAGATTCCTGTATGTTGGAGTCGCGTCTGGGAAATGTGTGCATTTTAGCTAACCCTTTTCCTAACCTTAACCTAATTATCCTAACCTGCTGCATTAATTCTCCTAACCTGCTGCATAGGTTCTCCTAACCTGCTATGAAAAGTAACTTCTGCTGTACTCCATCTAGTCAAAACCAGCAGGCCTGCCTGCTGAACAGCGTGGGTCTGAGTAATGCAATACTCCTAGCAGTTAGCCGTTAGCATGTATCTCTCTAGCACAGCTGTAGTGTCTGGAGAGTAACACTCCTCAGTGACTCCTCAGTGACTCCTCAGTAATGTCCCGTCTTAACACTAGAGAACAGACCATGTTCACCTGTATCACCTGCTCTTCCTCCTGGAGGGGTGCCGTGTGGCTCAGTTGGTAGAGCATGGCGCTTGCAATGCTTCATCTCCTCTCCTCTCCTCTCCTCTCGTGTCTGTGTCTGTATGGATATTAGTTCTCTCTCCTCTCCTCTCCTCTCCTCTCCTCTCCTCTCCTCTCCTCTCCTCTCTGTCTGTATGGATATTAGTTCTCTCTCCTCTCCTCTCGTGTCTGTGTCTGCATGGACATTAATTCCTGTTTCTCCCTCTGGCTGCTCCACCTCACCAGGAGAGCAGAGAGCAGAGTAGAGATTTATGCTAATCAGACTCATTCCCAAACTGACGCCATCCAGTAAGTATGCAACATATATACAGCACATTGACAAGAGATGGATGGATGTAGCTGATGGATGGAGAAAGAGAGAGGGAGGGAGTCTAATGGAATGCAAATATAAGTGAAATCCTTGGAAATTGTATGCAAAGATAAATGACTGAGTGACTCTGGAGACTTCTTAGGGTGATGATTGAGTGGTTCTGACGTGCTGTAACAGTTCAGCTTTGTTTACAAGCTGCTTTTATATTCAGGGAACTTCACTGTATTGCTTCATGTCATGGCTCATGAATGTTGTTGTATTATCGATTACGAATTCCATTTTCAGAAAAGGGTTCTCTGACATTGTAAATCATCCTATGTTTGTGTTCTTGTGATGTCTCTCTCACACACATGGGCCTGCCATTGGCTTCCTGTCACCACTCTATCTAGCAGGGCCTCACCTGCCATTGGCTTCCTGTCACCACTCTGTCTAGCAGGGCCTCACCTGCCATTGGCTTCCTGTCACCACTCTGTCTAGCAGGGCCTCACCTGCCATTGGCTTCCTGTCACCACTCTGTCTAGCAGGGCCTCACCTGCCACTGTCTTCCTGTCACCACTCTGTCTAGCAGGGCCTCACCTGCCACTGTCTTCCTGTCACCACTCTATCTAGCAGGGCCTCACCTGCCACTGTCTTCCTGTCACCACTCTATCTAGCAGAGCCTCCCCTGCCACTGTCTTCACACTATGTACAGCCAGGCTGGAGGTCCATAGACCTCTTTCTCTCCCCCCCCCCCCCCCCCATCTTTCTCTCTCTATCTCTCTATCTATCTATCTCTCTCTCTATCTCCCTTTTCTCTCTCCCCCGCTGTCTCTCACTCGCTCTCTCTCTCTCCCCATCTCTCTCCCTCTCTCTTTCTATCCCCATCTCTCTCTCTATACCCCTCTCTCTCTCTCTCTACCCCCCCCCTCTCTCTCTCTCTCTACCCCCCCCTCTCTCTCTCTCTCTCTACCCACCTCTCTCTCTACCCCCTCTCTCTCTCTCTACTCTCTCTCTACCCCTCTCCCCCCCCCTCTCTCTCTCTCTACCCCATCTCTCTCTCTCTCTACCCCTCTCTCTGTCTCTCTCTCTGTCTCTCTCTCTCTACCCCCTGTCTCTCTCTCTACCCATCTCTCCCTCTCTCTATACCTCTCTCTCTCTCTATCCCTCTCTCTCTCTCTCTACCCCCTCTCTCTCTCTCTCTCAATTTCAATTAAATTAAATTCAATATCAATCAATCAATCAATCAATTTTATTTTATATAGCCCTTCGTACATCAGCTAATATCTCGAAGTGCTGTACAGAAACCCAGCCTAAAACCCCAAACAGCTAGTAATGCAGGTGTAGAAGCACGGTGGCTAGGAAAAACTCCCTAGAAAGGCCAAAACCTAGGAAGAAACCTAGAGAGGAACCAGGCTATGAGGGGTGGCCAGTCCTCTTCTGGCTGTGCCGGGTGGAGATTATAACAGAAACATGCTAAGATGTTCAAAAATGTTCATAAGTGACAAGCATGGTCAAATAATAATCAGGAATAAATCTCAGTTGGCTTTTCATAGCCGATCATTAAGAGTTGAAAACAGCAGGTCTGGGACAGGTAGGGGTTCCATAACCGCAGGCAGAACAGTTGAAACTGGAATAGCAGCAAGGCCAGGCGGACTGGGGACAGCAAGGAGTCACCACGGCCGGTAGTCCCGACGTATGGTCCTAGGGCTCAGGTCTCTCAGTTGGCTTTTCATAGCCGATCATTAAGAGTTGAAAACAGCAGGTCTGGGACAGGTAGGGGTTTCGTAACCGCAGGCAGAACAGTTGAAACTGGAATAGCAGCAAGGCCAGGCGGACTGGGGACAGCAAGGTGTCAGCATGCCCGGTAGTCCTGACGTATGGTCCTAGGGCTCAGGTTCTCAGAGAGAAAGAGAGAACGAGAGAATTAGAGAGAGCATACTTAAATTCACACAGGACACTGGATAAGACAGGAGAAGTACTCCAGGTATAACCAACTAACCCCAGCCCCCCGACACATAAACTACTGCAGCATAAATACTGGAGGCTGAGACAGGAGCGGTCCGGAGACACTGTGGCCCCATCCGAAGAAACCCCCGGACAGGGCCAAACAGGAAGGATATAACCCCACCCACTCTGCCAAAGCACAGCCCCCGCACCACTAGAGGGATATCCTCAACCACCAACTTACAATCCTGAGACAAGGCCGAGTATAGCCCACAGAGGTCTCCACCACAGCACAAACCAAGGGGGGGCGCCAACCCAGACAGGAAGATCACGTCAGTAACTCAACCCACTCAAGTGACGCACCCCTCCTAGGGACGGCATGAAAGAGCACCAGCAAGCCAGTGACTCAGCCCCTGTAACAGGGTTAGAGGCAGAGAACCCCAGTGGAGAGAGGGGAACCGGCCTGGCAGAGACAGCAAGGGCTGTTCGTTGCTCCAGAGCCTTTCCGTTCACCTTCACACTCCTGGGCCAGACTACACTCAATCATATGACCTACTGAAGAGATAAGTCTTCAGTAAAGACTTAAAGGTTGAGACCGAGTCTGCGTCTCTCACATGGGTAGGCAAACTGTTCCATAAAAATGGAGATCTATAGGAGAAAGCCCTGCCTCCCGCTGTTTGCTTAGAAATTCTAGGGACAATTAGGAGGCCTGCGTCTTGTGACCGTAGCGTACGTATTGGTATGTACGGCAGGACCAACTCGGAAAGATAGGTAGGAGCAAGCCCATGTAACGCTTTATAGGTTAACAGTAAAACCTTGAAATCAGCCCTTGCCTTAACAGGAAGCCAGTGTAGGGAAGCTAGCACTGGAGTAATATGATCAAATTTCTTGGTTCTAGTCAGGATTCTAGCAGCCGTATTTAGCACTAACTGAAGTTTATTTAGTGCTTTATCCGGGTAGCCGGAAAGTAAAAAAATAGACTTTATTGACACAAATTACTTACATTGTCAAAGTATACATATAACAAAAATGGTGGGACCAACACCAATAATAATAGTAGTAGTGGAAATGGGATTACCATTAACAGCAACTACAACAACAATATTAATGAGAATAACAATACATTAAAGCAATAGTAGTCGACCAGTCTCATCATGACTGAGAAGACACATTACATGGTATGAAAGCCAAAACAAAACTAAATGGGAAATATTATTGACATTACATTGCACTTTTCACTGGATGTCCCTCAGTCTCCCCCCCCCCCCCCCCCCTCTCTCTCTATCCCCTCCTCCCTCTCTCTCTCTATCCCCCTCTCTCTCTATCCCCCTCTCTCTCTATCCCCCTCTCTCTCTCTACCACCCCCCCTCTCTCTATCCCCCTCTCTCTCTCTACCACCCCCCCTCTCTCTCTACCCCCCCCGCTCTCTCTCTACCCCCCCTCTCTCTTGCTCTACCCCCCTCTCTCTCTCTATCTATCACCACTGTCTCTCTCTATCCCTCTCTCTCTCTCTCTCTCTCGCTCTCTCTACCCCCTCTCTCTCTCTCTCTCTCTCTCTCGATCTATCACCCCTCTCTCTCTCTATCCCCCCTCTCTCTCTCTACCCCCTCTTTCTCTCACTCTCTACCCCATCTCTCTCTCTCTAGCCCCTCTCTCTCTCTAGCCCCTCTCTCTCTACCCCCTCTCTCTCTCTCTCCCCCCTCTCTCTATATATCAACCCTCTCTCTCTCTACCCCCTCTCTCTCTCGCTCTCTACCCCCATCTCTCTCTCTCTACCCCCTCTCTCTCTCTCTCTCTACCCCCCTCTCAATTCAATTTCAATTTAAGGGCCCCCTCTCTCTCTCTCTACCCCCCCTCTCTCTCTCTCTACCCCGCTCTCTCTCTCTCTCTCACTATCCCCGCTCTCTCTCTCTCTCTCTCTACCCCCCTCTCTCTCTCTCTCTACCCCCATCTCTCTCTCTACCCCCCTTTCTCTCTCTCTGCCCCCTCTCTCTCTCTCTCTCTCTATCCCCCTCTCTCTCTACCCCCTCTCTCTCTCTACCCCCCCTCTCTCTCTCTCTACCCCCCCTCTCTCTCTCCCTACCCCCCCTCTTCCCTCTCTCTCTCTATCGCTGTCTACCCCCCTCTCCCTCTACCCCCCTCTCTCTCGCTCTCTACCCCCTCTCTCTCTACCCCACTCTCTCTCGCTCTCTACCCCCCTCTCTCTCTCTCTCACTCTCTCTCTCTGTCTACCCCCCTCTCTCGCTCTTTCCCCCCTCTCTCTCTACCCTCTCTCTCTTTCTCTCTCTCTACCCTCTCTCTCTATCCCCCTCTCTCGCTCTCTCTCTCTCTCTCTCTACCCCCCCTCTCTCTCTATCCCCCCTCTCTCTCTCTCTACCCCCCCCTCTCTCTATCCCCCTCTCTCTCTCTCTACCCCCTCTCTCTCTATCCCCCTCTCTCTCTATACCCCCTCTCTCTCTCTACCCTCTCTTTCTCTCTCTCTACCCTATCTCTCTATCCCCCCTTCTCTCTCTCTACCCTCTTTCTCTCTCTCTCTCTACCCCCCCTCTCTCTCTCTACCCCACCTCTCTCTCTACCCCTCTCTCTCTCTACCCCACCTCTCTCTCTACCCCCCCTTCTCTCTCTCTCTCTACCACCTCTCTCTCTACCCCCCTCTTTCTCTCTTTTTTTAGTCAGTGTTTTGTTCAGCGACAAGTCTTGTCCATGTAGTTAGACTCTATCAGCCTCCAGCCTCCCTCATCATCGCTCCCTCCTCATCTCCCTCGTGTGTGTGTGTGCCAAGACCCTGTGTGTGTGTGCGTGTGTTAGGTAATGATGCAGCTGGTCTATTAAAACAGATCTCCTCCCCTCTTTTCACTCCGTCCCTGAAAGAGTGGCCCTATGAACTCTGGGTAATAGATGGAGTTGTCTTAAAGACTGACAGGACTCCTCAAGACGACAAGGGGAGACGGAGGGGATTGGACAGACCAAAACAAAACATGATAAAAAACAAGTAGACCTCCCTCTCTCCGCCACACACACACACACACACACACACACACACACACACACACATTCCACACAGGGGAAATGTGTTCAGCGTCAGGCAGCATTGGAGGTTTGTCTGTTTGAAGTCATTCCATTTCTCTTGTTGTATTGTTGTGGTCTGAAGGGAATTGTGAAGGGAATGGGATTGAATGGTGAGGAGTGTTGTTCTGGGCTGAAGTGAATAGAGAGGAGTATTGTTCTGGGCTGAAGTGAATAGAGAGGAGTGAATGAAGGTACAGTTCAGGAATATATCCATATATCACTCTAAATCTACTGGGTGGCCTGACAGAGACAGACTACAGCTAGAGAGAAGATATGGATGAGATTCATCTATCACTCTAAATCTACTGGGTGGCCTGACAGAGACAGACTACAGCTAGGAACAAGAAGCAAAGAGAAAGCAATGCAGATGTAGAAAGAACCAGGACGAAACCTAAAGAGGAACCAGGACGAAACCTAGAGAGGAACCAGGATGAAACCTTGAGAGGAACCAGGATGAAACCAAGAGGGGAACCAGGATGAAACCTTGAGAGGAACCAGGACGAAACCTAGAGAGGAACCAGGATGAAACCTAGAGAGGAACCAGGACGAAACCTAGAGGACTGGGGACAGCCAGGAGTCATCAGGTGGACTGGGGACAGCCAGGAGTCATCAGGTGGACTGGGGACAGCCAGGAGTCATCAGGTGGACTGGGGACAGCCAGGAGTCATCAGGCCAGGAGTCACCAGGTGGACTGGGGACAGCCAGGAGTCATCAGGTGGACTGGGGACAGCCAGGAGTCATCAGGTGGACTGGGGACAGCCAGGAGTCATCAGGCCAGGTAGTCCTGAGGCATGGTCCTAGGGCTCAGGTCCTCCGGGAGGGGAGGGAGAGAGATGGGAGAATTAGAGGGAGCATCTTTAAGATCACACAGGACACCAGATAAGACAGGAGAATTTCACCAGTTATGACAGACCGACACTAGTCCCCTGGCACACAGACTATTGCAGCATAGAAGTGACAAAAGCATGGATTAGCTTTTCTGCATAATATTTGGACAAAAAGTTTCGAAGATGGAAAAAGCTGCTCTATAAATATTTGTGTTTGTCAAAAGAGAGATCAGGGCTCAGAGTAACGCCGAGGTCCTTCACAGGTTTATTTGAGACGACTGTACAACCAAAATTGCCTATACTCTAGGCAATTTGGGGCTTCACCATGTTTCATCAAAATGTACAGCTGTGTGTCATCCGCATAGCGGTGACAGTTGACATTGTGTTTCCGAATGACATCACCAAGAGGTAGAATATATAGTGAAAACAATAGTGGTCCTAAAACGGAACCTTGAGGAACACCGAAATGTACCATTAATTTGTCAGAGGGCAAACTATCCACAAAGATGAACTGATATATTTCCCACAGATAAGATCTAAACCAGGCAAGGACTTGTCCACGTAGACCAGTTAGGGTTTCCAATGTGGTAATCGATGGTGTCGAAAGCAGCACTAAGATCTAGGAGCACGAGGACAGATGCAGAGCCTTGGTCTGACGCCATTAAAAGGTAAAGTTTATGTAGGCGTATTTAAATGGTTTTTATGGTTTTTATTTTCATGACGGTCTTCATCCATTACCGTCAGTTACACAATTATTCAATTACCGTCACAGTCCTATGTAATATCACCTGTGTGTGTTCCTCGGCCCCCTCTGTCCCCCTCCTCCCCCTCCTCCCTCTCCACCCCCTCCTCTTCCTCCTCCTCTCCCCCCCCTCCTCTTCCTCCTCCTCTCCCCCCTCCTCCTCCCCCTCCTCCTCTCCCCCTCCTCCTCTCCTCCTCTCCCCCTCCTCCTCCCCCTCCTCCTCTCCTCCTCTCCACCCTCTCCTCCCTCTCCACCACCTCCTCCTCCCCTCCTCCTCTCCCCCCTCCTCCCTCTCCTCCCTCTCCCTCCTCCCCTTCCTCTCCCTCCTCCCCCTCCTCCCCTTCTCCTCTCCTCCCTCTCCCAACCTCCTCCCTCTCCCCCTCCTCCTCTCCCCCCTCCTCCCTCTTCTCCCCTCCTCCCCTTCCTCACCTCCTCCCCCCCTCCTCCCCCTCCTCCAGGGAGGTCTGGGTTACAGAGGTCTAGGCTGGGTGGGTCTGAGGCAGGGAGGTCTGGGTTACAGAGGTCTAGGCTGAGTGGGTCTGAGGCAGGGAGGTCTGGGTTACAGAGGTCTAGGCTGGGTGGGTCTGAGGCAGGGAGGTCTGGGTTACAGAGGTCTAGGCTGGGTGGGTCTGAGGCAGGGAGGTCTGGGTTACAGAGGTCTAGGCTGGGTGGGTCTGAGGCAGGGAGGTCTGGGTTACAGAGGTCTAGGCTGGGTGGGTCTGAGGCAGGGAGGTCTGGGTTACACAGAGCGAGAGAGCGAGAGAGAGAGAGAGAGAGCGAGAGAGAGAGAGAGAGAGAGAGAGAGAGAGAGAGAGAGAGAGAGAGAGAGAGAGAGAGAGAGAGACATAAAGGTGATGGAGTTATGAAGTTGTGTTGCCCTTTTCAAGGTTAATCCAAACTGCCTCCAGCTCCCATCAGTATTCTGTTAGCAGCTCCCAGATCTTTGTTTCAAGGAGAAATACTCAGCTATTAAATGTTACAATAAGACACCACATGTAGGGTAAAGACAGACCAAAACACTGTGTGAGATTCCCAAATGGTCTGCCTGCTCTCTGACTGGGGAGGGGGAGGGTCTGTCTCTCGATCTGTGGGCCTGCTCTCTGATTGGTTCAGACTACTGTAACATAATCAGGGAGTTAGTTCATATCAACCCACAACTGAAGACTGGACTGCTATTTGCTGATGTCTCAAGACTTTCAATAGGCTACATTTTGAGGAACTTTAGCCAAGCTTCCAACTTGTATAGACTGCAAATAGTAGCTCACCTGATAGAAGACTGAGACAGACAGGGGTTTACTGTGTTGTGTGGTTCCAGGGCTATAGACTGGCAGAAGACTGAGACAGACAGGGGTTTACTGTGTTGAGGGGTTCCAGGGCTATAGACTGGCAGAAGACTGAGACAGGCAGGGGTTTACTGTGTTGTGTGGTTCCAGGGCTATAGACTGGCAGAAGACTGAGACAGACAGGGGTTTACTGTGTTGTGTGGTTCCAGGGCTATAGACTGGCAGAAGACTGAGACAGGCAGGGGTTTACTGTGTTGTGTGGTTCCAGGGCTATAGACTGGCAGAAGACTGAGACAGGCAGGGGTTTACTGTGTTGTGTGGTTCCAGGGCTATAGACTGGCAGAAGACTGAGACAGACAGGGGTTTACTGTGTTGTGTGGTTCCAGGGCTATAGACTGGCAGAAGACTGAGACAGACAGGGGTTTACTGTGTTGTGGGGTTCCAGGGCTATAGACTGAGACAGACAGGGGTTTACTGTGTTGTGGGGTTCCAGGGCTATAGACTGGCAGAAGACTGAGACAGACAGGGGTTTACTGTGTTGTGGGGTTCCAGGGCTATAGACTGGCAGAAGACTGAGACAGACAGGGGTTTACTGTGTTGTGTGGTTCCAGGGCTATAGACTGGCAGAAGACTGAGACAGACAGGGGTTTACTGTGTTGTGTGGTTCCAGGGCTATAGACTGGCAGAAGACTGAGACAGACAGGGGTTTACTGTGTTGTGTGGTTCCAGGGCTATAGACTGGCAGAAGACTGAGACAGGCAGGGGTTTACTGTGTTGTGTGGTTCCAGGGCTATAGACTGGCAGAAGACTGAGACAGACAGGGGTTTACTGTGTTGTGTGGTTCCAGGGCTATAGACTGAGACAGACAGGGGTTTACTGTGTTGTGGGGTTCCAGGGCTATAGACTGGCAGAAGACTGAGACAGACAGGGGTTTACTGTGTTGTGTGGTTCCAGGGCTATAGACTGGCAGAAGACTGAGACAGACAGGGGTTTACTGTGTTGTGTGGTTCCAGGGCTATAGACTGGCAGAAGACTGAGACAGACAGGGGTTTACTGTGTTGTGTGGTTCCAGGGCTATAGACTGGCAGAAGACTGAGACAGGCAGGGGTTTACTGTGTTGTGGGGTTCCAGGGCTATAGACTGGCAGAAGACTGAGACAGACAGGGGTTTACTGTGTTGTGGGGTTCCAGGGCTATAGACTGAGACAGACAGGGGTTTACTGTGTTGTGTGGTTCCAGGCCTATAGACTGGCAGAAGACTGAGACAGGCAGGGGTTTACTGTGTTGAGTGGTTCCAGGGCTATAGACTGGCAGAAGACTGAGACAGACAGGGGTTTACTGTGTTGTGTGGTTCCAGGGCTATAGACTGGCAGAAGACTGAGACAGACAGGGGTTTACTGTGTTGTGGGGTTCCAGGGCTATAGACTGGCAGAAGACTGAGACAGACAGGGGTTTTTCAATCATAAAGGGCAATGGGTTCTATAATAGATTCAAGTATTTTTAGCCAGATCTTAATTGGTATGTTGAATTTTATGTTCCTTTTGATGGCATAGTAGGCCCTTCTTGCCTTGTCTCTCAGATCGTTCACAGCTTTGTGGAAGTTACCTGTGGCGCTGATGTTTAGGCCGAGGTACAGTGAGGGAAAAAAGTATTTGATCCCCTGCTGATTTTGTACGTTTGCCCACTGACAAAGAAATGATCAGTCTATAATTTTAATGGTAGGTTTATTTGAACAGTGAGAGACAGAATAACAACAAAAAAATCCAGAAAAACGCATGTCAAAAATGTTATAAATTGATTTGCATTTTAATGAGGGAAATAAGTATTTGACCCCCTCTCAATCAGAAAGATTTCTGGCTCCCAGGTGTCTTTTATACAGGTATCGAGCTGAGATTAGGAGCACACTCTTAAAGGGAGTGCTCCTAATCTCAGCTTGTTACCTGTATAAAAGACACCTGTCCACAGAAGCATTCAATCAATCAGATTCCAAACTCTCCACTATGGCCAAGACCAAAGAGTTCTCCGAGGATGTCAGGGACAAGATTGTAGACCTACACAAGGCTGGAATGGGCTACAAGACCATCGCCAAGCAGCTTGGTGAGAAGGTGACAACAGTTGGTGCGATTATGCGTAAATGGAAGAAACACAAAATAACTGTCAATCTCCCTTGGCCTGGGGCTCCATGCAAGATCTCACCTCGTGGAGTTGCAATGATCATGAGAACGGTGAGGAATCAGCCCAGAACTACACGGGAGGATCTTGTCAATGATCTCAAGGCAGCTGGGACCATAGTCACCAAGAAAACAATTGGTAACACACTACGCCGTGAAGGACTGAAATCCTGCAGCGCCCGCAAGGTCCCCCTGCTCAAGAAAGCACATATACAGGCCCGTCTGAAGTTTGCCAATGAACATCTGAATGATTCAGAGGAGAACTGGGTGAAAGTGTTGTGGTCAGATGAGACCAAAATCGAGCTCTTTGGCATCAACCCAACATGCCGTGTTTGGAGGAGGAGGAATGCTGCCTATGACCCCAAGAACACCATCCACACCGTCAAACATGGAGGTGGAAACATTATGCTTTGGGGGTGTTTTTCTGCTAAGGGGACAGGACAACTTCACCGCATCAAAGGGACGATGGACGGGGCCATGTACCGTCAAATCTTGGGTGAGAACCTCCTTCCCTCAGCCAGGGCATTGAAAATGGGTCGTGGATGGGTATTCCAGCATGACAATGACCCAAAACACACAGCCAAGGCAACAAAGGAGTGGCTCAAGAAGAAGCACATTAAGGTCCTGGAGTGGCCTAGCCAGTCTCCAGACCTTAATCCCATAGAAAATCTGTGGAGGGAACTGAAGGTTCGAGTTGCCAAACGTCAGCCTCGAAACCTTAATGACTTGGAGAAGATCTGCAAAGAGGAGTGGGACAAAATCCCTCCTGAGATGTGTGCAAACCTGTTGGCCAACTACAAGAAAAGTCTGACCTCTGTGATTGCCAAAAAGGGTTTTGCCACCAAGTACTAAGTCATGTTTTGTAGAGGGGTCAAATACTTATTTCCCTCATTAAAATGCAAATCAATTTATAACATTTTTGACATGCGTTTTTCTGGATTTTTTTGATGTTATTCTGTCTCTCACTGCTCAAATAAACCTACCATTAAAATTATAGACTGATCATGTCTTTGTCAGTGGGCAAACATATAAAATCAGCAGGGGATCAAATACTTTTTTCCTTCACTGTATGTATAGTTTTTTGTGTGCTCTAGGGCAACGGTGTCTAGATGGAATTTGTATTTGTGGAATTGGCAACTGGACCTTTTTTGGAACACCATTATTTTTGTCTTACTGACATTTACTGTCAGGGCCCAGGTCTGACAGAATCTGTGCAGAAGATCTAGGTGCTGCTGTAGGCCCTCCTTGGCTGGGGACAGAAGCACCAGATCATCAGCAAACAGTGGACATTTGACTTCAGATTCTAGTAGGGTGAGGCCGGGTGCTGCAGACTGTTCTAGTGCCCTTGCCAATTCGTTGATACATATGTTGAAAAGGGTGGGGCTTAAGCTGTTTTGTTGGTGTGGTGGTATACTACCCTACAACATGCTGTATCTAGTCTGTAGTTTGGTTGGTGTGGTGGTATACTACCCTACAACATGCTGTATCTAGCCTGTAGTTTGGTTGTTGTGGTGGTATACTACCCAACAACATGCTGTATCTAGTCTGTAGTTTGGTTGGTGTGGTATACTACCCTACAACATGCTGTATCTAGTCTGTAGTTTGGTTGGTGTTTGTATACTACACTACAACATGCTGTATCTAGCCTGTAGTTTGGTTGGTGTGGTATACTACCCTACAACATGCTGTATCTAGTCTGTAGTTTGGTTGGTGTTTGTATACTACCCTACAACATGCTGTATCTAGCCTGTAGTTTGGTTGGTGTGGTATACCATCCTACAACATGCTGTATCTAGTCTGTAGTTTGGTTGGTGTGGTGGTATACTACCCTACAACTTGCTGTATGTAGCCTGTAGTTTGGTTGGTGTGGTATACTACCCTACAACATGCTGTATCTAGCCTGTAGTTTGGTTGTTGTGGTGGTATACTACCCTACAACATGCTGTATCTAGCCTGTAGTTTGGTTGGTGTGGTGGTATACTACCCTACAACATGCTGTATCTAGCCTGTAGTTTGGTTGTTGTGGTGGTATACCACCCTACAACATGCTGTATCTAGCCTGTAGTTTGGTTGGTGTGGTGGTATACTACCCTACAACATGCTGTATCTAGCCTGTAGTTTGGTTGGTGTGGTATACCACCCTACAACATGCTGTATCTAGTCTGTAGTTTGGTTGTTGTGGTGGTATACTACCCTACAACATGCTGTATCTAGTCTGTAGTTTGGTTGGTGTGGTGGTATACTACCCTACAACATGCTGTATCTAGCCTGTAGTTTGGTTGGTGTTTGTATACTACCCTACAACATGCTGTATCCAGTCTGTAGTTTGGTTGGTGTGGTATACTACCCTACAACATGCTGTATCTAGCCTGGAGTTTGGTTGTTGTGGTGGTATACTACCCTACAACATGCTGTATCTAGTCTGTAGTTTGGTTGGTGTTTGTATACTACCCTACAACATGCTGTATCTAGTCTGTAGTTTGGTTGGTGTGGTATACTACCCTACAACATGCTGTATCTAGCCTGTAGTTTGGTTGGTGTGGTATACTACCCTACAACATGCTGTATCTAGCCTGTAGTTTGGTTGTTGTGGTGGTATACTACCCTACAACATGCTGTATCTAGTCTGTAGTTTGGTTGTTGTGGTGGTATACTACCCTACAACATACTGTATCTAGCCTGTAGTTTGGTTGGTGTGGTATACTACCCTACAACATGCTGTATCTAGCCTGTAGTTTGGTTGGTGTGGTATACTACCCTACAACATGCTGTATCTAGCCTGTAGTTTGGTTGTTGTGGTGGTATACTACTCTACAACATGCTGTATCTAGTCTGTAGTTTGGTTGTTGTGGTGGTATACTACCCTACAACATGCTGTATCTAGCCTGTAGTTTGGTTGTTGTGGTGGTATACTACCCTACAACATGCTGTATCTAGCCTGTAGTTTGGTTGTTGTGGTGGTATACTACCCTACAACATGCTGTATCTAGCCTGTAGTTTGGTTGTTGTGGTGGTATACGACCCTACAACATGCTGTATCTAGTCTGTAGTTTGGTTGGTGTGGTGGTATACTACCCTACAACATGCTGTATCTAGCCTGTAGTTTGGTTGTTGTGGTGGTATACCACCCTACAACATGCTGTATCCAGTCTGTAGTTTGGTTGGTGTGGTATACTACCCTACAACATGCTGTATCTAGCCTGTAGTTTGGTTGTTGTGGTGGTATACTACCCTACAACATGCTGTATCTAGTCTGTAGTTTTGTTGTTGTGGTGGTATACTACCCTACAACATGCTGTATCTAGCCTGTAGTTTGGTTGTTGTGGTGGTATACTACCCTACAACATGCTGTATCCAGTCTGTAGTTTGGTTGTTGTGGTGGTATACTACCCTACAACATGCTGTATCTAGCCTGTAGTTTGGTTGTTGTGGTGGTATACTACCCTACAACATGCTGTATCTAGTCTGTAGTTTGGTTGTTGTGGTGGTATACTAGCCTACAACATGCTGTATCTAGCCTGTAGTTTGGTTGTTGTGGTGGTATACTACCCTACAACATGCTGTATCTAGCCTGTAGTTTGGTTGTTGTGGTGGTATACTACCCTACAACATGCTGTATCCAGTCTGTAGTTTGGTTGGTGTGGTATACTACCCTACAACATGCTGTATCTAGCCTGTAGTTTGGTTGTTGTGGTGGTATACCACCCTACAACATGCTGTATCTAGTCTGTAGTTTGGTTGTTGTGGTGGTATACTACCCTACAACATGCTGTATCTAGCCTGTAGTTTGGTTGGTGTGGTGGTATACTACCCTACAACATGCTGTATCTAGCCTGTAGTTTGGTTGGTGTGGTATACTACCCTACAACATGCTGTATCTAGTCTTTAGTTTGGTTGGTGTGGTATACTACCCTACAACATGCTGTATCTAGCCTGTAGTTTGGTTGTTGTGGTGGTATACTACCCTACAACATGCTGTATCTAGCCTGTAGTTTGGTTGGTGTGGTATACTACCCTACAACATGCTGTATCTAGCCTGTAGTTTGGTTGGTGTTTGTATACTACACTACAACATGCTGTATCTAGCCTGTAGTTTGGTTGGTGTGGTATACTACCCTACAACATGCTGTATCTAGTCTGTAGTTTGGTTGGTGTTTGTATACTACCCTACAACATGCTGTATCTAGCCTGTAGTTTGGTTGGTGTGGTATACCATCCTACAACATGCTGTATCTAGTCTGTAGTTTGGTTGGTGTGGTGGTATACTACCCTACAACTTGCTGTATGTAGCCTGTAGTTTGGTTGGTGTGGTATACTACCCTACAACATGCTGTATCTAGCCTGTAGTTTGGTTGTTGTGGTGGTATACTACCCTACAACATGCTGTATCTAGCCTGTAGTTTGGTTGGTGTGGTGGTATACTACCCTACAACATGCTGTATCTAGCCTGTAGTTTGGTTGTTGTGGTGGTATACCACCCTACAACATGCTGTATCTAGCCTGTAGTTTGGTTGGTGTGGTGGTATACTACCCTACAACATGCTGTATCTAGCCTGTAGTTTGGTTGGTGTGGTATACCACCCTACAACATGCTGTATCTAGTCTGTAGTTTGGTTGTTGTGGTGGTATACTACCCTACAACATGCTGTATCTAGTCTGTAGTTTGGTTGGTGTGGTGGTATACTACCCTACAACATGCTGTATCTAGCCTGTAGTTTGGTTGGTGTTTGTATACTACCCTACAACATGCTGTATCCAGTCTGTAGTTTGGTTGGTGTGGTATACTACCCTACAACATGCTGTATCTAGCCTGGAGTTTGGTTGTTGTGGTGGTATACTACCCTACAACATGCTGTATCTAGTCTGTAGTTTGGTTGGTGTTTGTATACTACCCTACAACATGCTGTATCTAGTCTGTAGTTTGGTTGGTGTGGTATACTACCCTACAACATGCTGTATCTAGCCTGTAGTTTGGTTGGTGTGGTATACTACCCTACAACATGCTGTATCTAGCCTGTAGTTTGGTTGTTGTGGTGGTATACTACCCTACAACATGCTGTATCTAGTCTGTAGTTTGGTTGTTGTGGTGGTATACTACCCTACAACATACTGTATCTAGCCTGTAGTTTGGTTGGTGTGGTATACTACCCTACAACATGCTGTATCTAGCCTGTAGTTTGGTTGGTGTGGTATACTACCCTACAACATGCTGTATCTAGCCTGTAGTTTGGTTGTTGTGGTGGTATACTACTCTACAACATGCTGTATCTAGTCTGTAGTTTGGTTGTTGTGGTGGTATACTACCCTACAACATGCTGTATCTAGCCTGTAGTTTGGTTGTTGTGGTGGTATACTACCCTACAACATGCTGTATCTAGCCTGTAGTTTGGTTGTTGTGGTGGTATACTACCCTACAACATGATGTATCTAGCCTGTAGTTTGGTTGTTGTGGTGGTATACGACCCTACAACATGCTGTATCTAGTCTGTAGTTTGGTTGTTGTGGTGGTATACTACCCTACAACATGCTGTATCTAGCCTGTAGTTTGGTTGTTGTGGTGGTATACCACCCTACAACATGCTGTATCCAGTCTGTAGTTTGGTTGGTGTGGTATACTACCCTACAACATGCTGTATCTAGCCTGTAGTTTGGTTGTTGTGGTGGTATACTACCCTACAACATGCTGTATCTAGTCTGTAGTTTTGTTGTTGTGGTGGTATACTACCCTACAACATGCTGTATCTAGCCTGTAGTTTGGTTGTTGTGGTGGTATACTACCCTACAACATGCTGTATCCAGTCTGTAGTTTGGTTGTTGTGGTGGTATACTACCCTACAACATGCTGTATCTAGCCTGTAGTTTGGTTGTTGTGGTGGTATACTACCCTACAACATGCTGTATCTAGTCTGTAGTTTGGTTGTTGTGGTGGTATACTAGCCTACAACATGCTGTATCTAGCCTGTAGTTTGGTTGTTGTGGTGGTATACTACCCTACAACATGCTGTATCTAGCCTGTAGTTTGGTTGTTGTGGTGGTATACTACCCTACAACATGCTGTATCCAGTCTGTAGTTTGGTTGGTGTGGTATACTACCCTACAACATGCTGTATCTAGCCTGTAGTTTGGTTGTTGTGGTGGTATACCACCCTACAACATGCTGTATCTAGTCTGTAGTTTGGTTGTTGTGGTGGTATACTACCCTACAACATGCTGTATCTAGCCTGTAGTTTGGTTGGTGTGGTGGTATACTACCCTACAACATGCTGTATCTAGCCTGTAGTTTGGTTGGTGTGGTATACTACCCTACAACATGCTGTATCTAGTCTTTAGTTTGGTTGGTGTGGTATACTACCCTACAACATGCTGTATCTAGCCTGTAGTTTGGTTGTTGTGGTGGTATACTACCCTACAACATGCTGTATCTAGCCTGTAGTTTGGTTGGTGTGGTATACTACCCTACAACATGCTGTATCTAGCCTGTAGTTTGGTTGTTGTGATGGTATACTACCCTACAACATGCTGTATCTAGTCTGTAGTTTGGTTGTTGTGGTGGTATACTACCCTACAACATGCTGTATCTAGCCTGTAGTTTGGTTGGTGTGGTATACTACCCTACAACATGCTGTATCTAGCCTGTAGTTTGGTTGGTGTGGTATACTACCCTACAACATGCTGTATCCAGTCTGTAGTTTGGTTGGTGTGGTATACTACCCTACAACATGCTGTATCTAGCCTGTAGTTTGGTTGGTGTGGTATACTACCCTACAACATGCTGTATCCAGTCTGTAGTTTGGTTGGTGTGGTATACTACCCTACAACATGCTGTATCTAGCCTGTAGTTTGGTTGTTGTGGTGGTATACCACCCTACAACATGCTGTATCTAGTCTGTAGTTTGGTTGTTGTGGTGGTATACTACCCTACAACATGCTGTATCTAGCCTGTAGTTTGGTTGGTGTGGTGGTATACTACCCTACAACATGCTGTATCTAGCCTGTAGTTTGGTTGGTGTGGTATACTACCCTACAACATGCTGTATCTAGTCTTTAGTTTGGTTGGTGTGGTATACTACCCTACAACATGCTGTATCTAGCCTGTAGTTTGGTTGTTGTGGTGGTATACTACCCTACAACATGCTGTATCCAGTCTGTAGTTTGGTTGGTGTGGTATACTACCCTACAACATGCTGTATCTAGCCTGTAGTTTGGTTGTTGTGGTGGTATACCACCCTACAACATGCTGTATCTAGTCTGTAGTTTGGTTGTTGTGGTGGTATACTACCCTACAACATGCTGTATCTAGCCTGTAGTTTGGTTGGTGTGGTGGTATACTACCCTACAACATGCTGTATCTAGCCTGTAGTTTGGTTGGTGTGGTATACTACCCTACAACATGCTGTATCTAGTCTTTAGTTTGGTTGGTGTGGTATACTACCCTACAACATGCTGTATCTAGCCTGTAGTTTGGTTGTTGTGGTGGTATACTACCCTACAACATGCTGTATCTAGCCTGTAGTTTGGTTGGTGTGGTATACTACCCTACAACATGCTGTATCTAGCCTGTAGTTTGGTTGTTGTGATGGTATACTACCCTACAACATGCTGTATCTAGTCTGTAGTTTGGTTGTTGTGGTGGTATACTACCCTACAACATGCTGTATCTAGCCTGTAGTTTGGTTGGTGTGGTATACTACCCTACAACATGCTGTATCTAGCCTGTAGTTTGGTTGGTGTGGTATACTACCCTACAACATGCTGTATCCAGTCTGTAGTTTGGTTGGTGTGGTATACTACCCTACAACATGCTGTATCTAGCCTGTAGTTTGGTTGGTGTGGTATACTACCCTACAACATGCTTTATCTAGCCTGTAGTTTGGTTGTTGTGGTGGTATACTACCCTACAACATGCTGTATCTAGTCTGTAGTTTGGTTGGTGTGGTATACTACCCTACAACATGCTGTATCTAGCCTGTAGTTTGGTTGTTGTGGTGGTATACTACCCTACAACATGCTGTATCTAGCCTGTAGTTTGGTTGTTGTGGTGGTATACTACCCTACAACATGCTGTATCTAGTCTGTAGTTTGGTTGTTGTGGTGGTATACTACCCTACAACATGCTGTATCTAGCCTGTAGTTTGGTTGGTGTGGTATACTACCCTACAACATGCTGTATCTAGCCTGTAGTTTGGTTGGTGTGGTATACTACCCTACAACATGCTGTATCTAGTCTGTAGTTTGGTTGTTGTGGTGGTATACTAACCTACAACATGCTGTATCTAGCCTGTAGTTTGGTTGGTGTGGTATACTACCCTACAACATGCTGTATCTAGCCTGTAGTTTGGTTGGTGTGGTATACTACCCTACAACATGCTGTATCTAGTCTGTAGTTTGGTTGGTGTGGTATACTACCCTACAACATGCTGTATCTAGCCTGTAGTTTGGTTGTTGTGGTGGTATACTACCCTACAACATGCTGTATGTAGCCTGTAGTTTGGTTGGTGTGGTATACTACCCTACAACATGCTGTATCTAGCCTGTAGTTTGGTTGTTGTGGTGGTATACTACCCTACAACATGCTGTATCTAGCCTGTAGTTTGGTTGGTGTGGTATACTACCCTACAACATGCTGTATCTAGCCTGTAGTTTGGTTGTTGTGGTGGTATACTACCCTACAACATGCTGTATCTAGTCTGTAGTTTGGTTGTTGTGGTGGTATACTACCCTACAACATGGTGTATCTAGCTTGTAGTTTGGTTGGTGTGGTATACTACCCTACAACATGCTGTATCTAGCCTGTAGTTTGGTTGGTGTGGTATACTACCCTACAACATGCTGTATCCAGTCTGTAGTTTGGTTGGTGTGGTATACTACCCTACAACATGCTGTATCTAGCCTGTAGTTTGGTTGGTGTGGTATACTACCCTACAACATGCTTTATCTAGCCTGTAGTTTGGTTGTTGTGGTGGTATACTACCCTACAACATGCTGTATCTAGTCTGTAGTTTGGTTGGTGTGGTATACTACCCTGCAACATGCTGTATCTAGCCTGTAGTTTGGTTGTTGTGGTGGTATACTACCCTACAACATGCTGTATCTAGCCTGTAGTTTGGTTGTTGTGGTGGTATACTACCCTACAACATGCTGTATCTAGTCTGTAGTTTGGTTGTTGTGGTGGTATACTACCCTACAACATGCTGTATCTAGCCTGTAGTTTGGTTGGTGTGGTATACTACCCTACAACATGCTGTATCTAGCCTGTAGTTTGGTTGGTGTGGTATACTACCCTACAACATGCTGTATCTAGTCTGTAGTTTGGTTGTTGTGGTGGTATACTAACCTACAACATGCTGTATCTAGCCTGTAGTTTGGTTGGTGTGGTATACTACCCTACAACATGCTGTATCTAGCCTGTAGTTTGGTTGGTGTGGTATACTACCCTACAACATGCTGTATCTAGCCTGTAGTTTGGTTGGTGTGGTATACTACCCTACAACATGCTGTATCTAGCCTGTAGTTTGGTTGTTGTGGTGGTATACTACCCTACAACATGCTGTATCTAGCCTGTAGTTTGGTTGGTGTGGTGGTATACTACCCTACAACATGCTGTATCTAGCCTGTAGTTTGGTTGGTGTGGTATACTACCCTACAACATGCTGTATCTAGTCTGTAGTTTGGTTGGTGTGGTATACTACCCTACAACATGCTGTATCTAGCCTGTAGTTTGGTTGTTGTGGTGGTATACTACCCTACAACATGGTGTATCTAGCCTGTAGTTTGGTTGGTGTGGTATACTACCCTACAACATGCTGTATCTAGCCTGTAGTTTGGTTGTTGTGGTGGTATACTACCCTACAACATACTGTATCTAGCCTGTAGTTTGGTTGTTGTGGTGGTATACTACCCTACAACATGCTGTATCTAGTCTGTAGTTTGGTTGTTGTGGTGGTATACTACCCTACAACATGCTGTATCTAGCCTGTAGTTTGGTTGTTGTGGTGGTATACTACCCTACAACATGCTGTATCTAGTCTGTAGTTTGGTTGGTGTGGTATACTACCCTACAACATGCTGTATCTAGCCTGTAGTTTGGTTGTTGTGGTTGTATACTACCCTACAACATGCTGTATCTAGCCTGTAGTTTGGTTGTTGTGGTGGTATACTACCCTACAACATGCTGTATCTAGTCTGTAGTTTGGTTGTTGTGGTGGTATACTACCCTACAACATGCTGTATCTAGCCTGTAGTTTGGTTGGTGTGGTATACTACCCTACAACATGCTGTATCTAGCCTGTAGTTTGGTTGGTGTGGTATACTACCCTACAACATGCTGTATCTAGTCTGTAGTTTGGTTGTTGTGGTGGTATACTAACCTACAACATGCTGTATCTAGCCTGTAGTTTGGTTGGTGTGGTATACTACCCTACAACATGCTGTATCTAGCCTGTAGTTTGGTTGGTGTGGTATACTACCCTACAACATGCTGTATCTAGCCTGTAGTTTGGTTGGTGTGGTATACTACCCTACAACATGCTGTATCTAGCCTGTAGTTTGGTTGTTGTGGTGGTATACTACCCTACAACATGCTGTATCTAGTCTGTAGTTTGGTTGTTGTGGTGGTATACTACCCTACAACATGCTGTATCTAGTCTGTAGTTTGGTTGTTGTGGTGGTATACTACCCTACAACATGCTGTATCTAGCCTGTAGTTTGGTTGTTGTGGTGGTATACGACCCTACAACATGCTGTATCTAGCCTGTAGTTTGGTTGTTGTGGTGGTATACTACCCTACAACATGCTGTATCTAGCCTGTAGTTTGGTTGTTGTGGTGGTATACTACCCTACAACATGCTGTATCCAGTCTGTAGTTTGGTTGTTGTGGTGGTATACTACCCTACAACATGCTGTATCTAGCCTGTAGTTTGGTTGGTGTGGTATACTACCCAACAACATGCTGTATCTAGCCTGTAGTTTGGTTGTTGTGGTGGTATACTACTGTACAACATGCTGTATCTAGTCTGTAGTTTGGTTGGTGTGGTATACTACCCTACAACATGCTGTATCTAGCCTGTAGTTTGGTTGTAGTGGTGGTATACTACTCTACAACATGCTGTATCTAGTCTGTAGTTTGGTTGGTGTGGTGGTATACGACCCTACAACATGCTGTATCTAGCCTGTAGTTTGGTTGGTGTGGTGGTATACTACCCTACAACATGCTGTATCCAGTCTGTAGTTTGGTTGTTGTGGTGGTATACTACCCTACAACATGCTGTATCTAGCCTGTAGTTTGATTGTTGTGGTGGTATACTACCCTACAACATGCTGTATCCAGTCTGTAGTTTGGTTGTTGTGGTGGTATACTACCCTACAACATGCTGTATCTAGCCTGTAGTTTGGTTGGTGTGGTATACTACCCTACAACATGCTGTATCTAGTCTGTAGTTTGGTTGGTGTTTGTATACTACCCTACAACATGCTGTATCTAGCCTGTACTTTGGTTGGTGTGGTGGTATACTACCCTACAACATGCTGTATCTAGCCTGTAGTTTGCACAAAAAAAATCCACTGTCACATGTTGGCATCCAGTTTGCACTCTCCAGTCTGCAGCTGCACAGCCCACAGGCCAGAGGCAGCCTGCAGTATCCATTCTGGGTCAGACCTGGCCCACAGCCAGCCTGCAGTATCCATTCTGGGTCAGACCTGGCCCACAGCCAGCCTGCGGTATCCATTCTGGGTCAGACCTGGCCCACAGCTGGCCTGTGGTATCCATTCTGGGGCAGACCTGGCCCACAGCCAGCCTGCGGTATCCATTCTGGTTCAGACCTGGCTCTGTGTCTGCTTGTCTGTCTGCTGCAGTCTATATGCTGACCTGCAGTCCTGTTCATTCATAGACTTGATGTGTGTGTGTGTTTGTGTGTGTGTGTGTGTGAGTGTTTGTGTGCCTGCTTCCTTGCTTGCAGCTAGTCCAGCAGCTCCCCAGTGCTCCATGATGAAGGGCTGACATGATGGACTCTTCTCTTTCTGTGGGGCGGAGGTCATTAACTGAGGGAGAGGAGAGAGAGAGAGAGAGAGAGGGAGAGAGAGAGAGAGGTAACTAAACTACCACACAGCCACAGCACACACGGGCCTCCCGAGTGGCGCAGTGGTCTAAGGCACTGCATCGCAGTACTAGCTGTGCCACTAGAGATCCTTGTTCGAATCCAGGCTCTGTCGTAGCCGGCCGCGACCGGGAGACCCATGGGGCGGTGCACAATTGGCCCAGCGTCATCCAGGGTAGGGGAGGGAATGGCCGGCAGGGATGTAGCTCAGTTGGTAGAGCATGGCGTTTGCAACACCAGGGTTGTGGGTTCGATTCCCACAGGGGGCCAGTATGAAGAAAATAACATATATATATATATATATATGTATGCACTCACTAACTGTAAGTCGCTCTGGATAAGAGCGTCTGCTAAATGACTAAAATGTAAATGTAAATCTCCCAGGGTTGGGGTCAAGTCAGTTCATGATTCAGGAAGTGAATTGAAATTCAGTTCATAGTTTGAAAATCAATCAGCCATTGTTGTTGCCTGTTTCTTGGTTACTGGGTTTATCTTCCTCTGTAGGGAGGGAGAAAGCGAAGGAAGGAGGGGTGTGACAGGTTTATTAAATATCACAGAGCCCATCCTCGATCTGGCAGGGAGCTGGCCACACCATCTTACCCCACCGATCGTACCCCCCTGTTGTTTTTCTACTGCTGGGGAGGACAACAAGCCTTTCTCGCTCTGTTACTGGCTGGTTAAACTGCTGCTCTGAGAGAGAGAGAGAGAGAGAGAGAGAGAGAGGACAACGAGGGGGAGGGAGGGAGGGAGGGAGGGAGAGAGAGAGAGAGAGAGAGAGAGAGAGAGAGGGAGGGAGGGAGGGAGACAGCTCAGCAGTGCCATCCGTTCCTCTGAGAGAGAGAGAGGACAACGAGGGAGAGAGGGAGGGAGGGAGGGGACAGGAGGGGAGAGAGTGGGAGGGAGGGAGGGAGGGAGGGAGAGAGAGACCCACAGTTCAGCAGTGCCGTCCGTTCCTCCACCTGCAGACCCACGGGCCAATCAGATCCAGTGGACTCTGTCGCCGGGCAGACAACACAGACATCTCAGCTGAACTTCACAACTGAGTTAGGGATGGAAATGAAAGTGACTCATTTTGCAGAGAATTTGAGGTTTTTCCTTTTTATGGTCTGAGTGTGAGTACCTGCTGAACTCTAAAGAGTATTTGAACTCACGGAGGCGGCTTTTATAAGCATGTTACGACTGTAGTTATGTACAGAAGAGGTGAGGAGGAGGAGGTGGTGGTGGTGTGGTTTTCTGGTGAGGTGGTGGTGGTGGTTTTCTGGTCAGGTGGTGGTGGTGGTGAGGTGGATTTCTGGTCAGGTGGTGGTGGTGGTGAGGTGGTGAGGTGGTTTTCTGGTGTGGTGGTGAGGTGGTTTTGTGGTGAGGTGGTGGTGAGGTAGTTTTGTGGTGGTGGTGGTGGAGAGGTGGTTTTCTGGTGAGGTGGTGGTGTGGTGGTGAGGTAATGGTGGAGAGGTGGTTTTCTGGTGAGGTGGTGGTGGTGAGGTAATGGTGGTGGTAGTGGTAGTGGTGGAGAGGTGGTTGTGTTGTGAGGTGATGGAGAAGTGGTGGTGGTGATAGTGGGGGTGGTGGTGAGGTGGTTGTGATGGAGAGGTGATGGAGAAGTGGTGATGGTGATGTGGTGGTGAAAAATGTAAATGTAATGTAAATGGTGATTGAGAGGTGGTTGTGTGGTGAGGTGATGGAGAAGTGGTGATGGTGATGTGGTGGTGATTGAGAGGTGGTTGTGTGGTGAGGTGATGGTAGTGAGGTGGTGGAGAAGTGGTGATGGTGATGTGGTGGTGGTGGTGGTTTTGTGGTGAGGTATTTGTATTTATTATGGATCCCCATTAGTTCCTGCCAAGCCATTAGTTCCTGCCAAGGCAGCAGCTACTCTTCCTGGGGTCCAGCAAAATTAAGGCAGTTATACATTTAAAAACATTACAATCCATTCATAACAGATTTCACAACATATTAAGTGTGTGCCCTCAGGCCTCTACTCTACTACCACATATCTATAACACAAAATCCATGTGTACGTGTGTATAGTGCGTATGTTATCGTATGCATGTGTCTATGTTTGTGTTGCTTCACAGTCCCCGCTGTTCCATAAGGTGTATTTTTATCTGTTTTTTTAATCTAATTTTACTGCTGGCATGAGTTACTTGACGTGGAATAGAGTTCCATGTAGTCATGTCTCTATGTAGTACTGTGTGCCTCCTATAGTCTGTTCTTGACTTGGGGACTGTGAAGAGACCTCTGGTGGCATGTCTTGTGGGATATGCATGGGTGTCCGAGCTGTGTGCCAGTAGTTCAAACAGACAGCTCGGTCCATTCAACATGTCAATACCTCTCGCAAATACAAGTAGTGATGAAGTTAATCTCTCCTCCACTTTGAGCCAGGAGAGATTGCCATGCATATTATTCATGTTAGCTCTCTGTGTACATCCAAGGGCCAGCCGTGCTGCCCTGTTCTGAGCCAATTGCAATTTTCCTAAGTCCCTCTTTGTGTCACCTGACCACACGACTGAACAGTAGTCCAGGTGTGACAAAACTAGGGCCTGTAGGACCTGCCTTGTTGGTAGTGCTGTTAAGAATGCAGAGCAGCACTTTATTATAGACAGACTTCTCCCCATCTTAGCTACTGTTGTATCAATATGTTTTGACCATGAGAGTTTACAATCCAGGGTTACGCCAAGCAGTTTAGTCTCCTCAACTTGCTCAATTTCCACATCATTCATTACAAGATTTAGTTGAGGTTTAGGGTTTAGTAAATGATTTGTCCCACATACAATGCTTTTAGTTTTTGAAATATTTAGCACTAACTTATTCCATGCCACCCATTCTGAAACTAACTGCAGCTCTTTTTAGTGTTACTGTCATTTCAGTTGCTGTAGCAGCTGACGTGTATAGTGTTGAGTCATCCGCATACATAGACACACTGGCTTTACTCAAAGCCAGAGTCATGTCGTTAGTAAAGATTGAAAAAAGTAAGGGGCCTAGACAGCTACCCTGGGGAATTCCTGGTTCTACCTGGATTATGTTGGAGAGGCTTCCATTAAAGAACACCCTCTGTGTTCTGTTAGACAGGTAACTCTTTATCCACAATATAGCAGGGGGTGTAAAGCCATAACATATATGTTTTTCCAGCAACAGACTATGATCGATAATGTCAAAAGCCGCACTGAAGTCTAACAAAACAGCCCCAACAATCTTTTTATCATAAATTTCTCTCAGCCAATCATCAGTCATTTATGTAAGTGCTGTGCTTGTTGAATGTCCTTGAAGTAGTTGGCAATACCAGTGGCTTTTGTGATGAATGAGCCATCTGATTCAATGAATGATGGAGCGGAGTTTGCCTTTTTGGCCAAAATGTCATTGAAGGTCCTCCAAAGCTTTTTACTATCATTCTTTATGTAATTTATCTTTGTTTCATAGTGTAGTTTCTTCTTATTTTTATTCAGTTTAGTCAAATTATTTCTCAATTTGCAGTACGTTGCCCAATCGGTTGTACAGCCAGACCTATTTGCCATCTCTTTTGCCTCATCCCTCTCAACCATACAATTTTTCAGTTCCTCCTCAATCCACAGGGATTTAACAGTTTTTACAGTCATTTTCTTAATGGGTGCTTATTAATAACTGGGATAAGCAATTTCATAAATGTGTCAAGTGCAGCGTCTGGTTGCTCCTCATTACCAACAAATATTTTTCACATCAACAACATAGGAATCACTACAAAACTTATTGTATGACCCCTTATACACTATATTAGGCCCAGCCTTTGGAACTTTGGTTTTCGTAGATATGGCTACTATATTGTGATCACTACATCCGATGGATTTGGATACTGCTTTCAAACAAATTTCTGCAACATTAGTAAAGATATAATCAATACATGTTGATGATTTCATTCCTGTACTGTTTGTAACTACCCTGGTAGGTTGATTGATAACCTGAACCAGGTTGCAGGCACTAGTTACAGTTTGAAGCTTTCTCTTGAGTGGGCAGCCTGATGATAGCCAGTCAATATTTAAATCACCCAGAAAGTATACCTCTATATTGATATCACATATATTATCAAGCATTTCACCCATGTTATCCAGATACTGACTGTTAGCACTTGGTGGTCTATAGCAGCTTCCCACCAGAATGGGCTTTAGGTGAGGCAGGTGAACCTGTAGCCATATTACTTAAACAGTATTTAACATGAGATCCTCTCTAAGCTTTACAGGAATGTGGTTCTGAATATAGACCACAACACCGCCCCCATTGGCATTTCTGTATTTTCTGTAAATGTTACAACCTTGTATTGCTACCACTGTATCATCAAAGGTATTATCTAAGTGAGTTTCAGAGATTGTCAGAATATGAATGTCATCTGTTACTAGCATATTATTGATTTCATGAACCTTGTGTCTTAAGCTACATATGTTAACGTGGGCTATTTGTTTTGAGCTGACTTGCCATGGGCTTTTGGTGCTATCAAGACAACTGGGAACTCTGAAAAATACGAGGTCAATATGACTTCAGTGATCTTCAGGTCGGAAAGTTGTAGCTCTAGAAAGAGGCTTGAGTTCCCGAGTTGGAATTACGAGTTGGATGACCGTTCTAAAGATTTTTCCCAGTCGGAGCTTGTTTTTTTCCCCCGAGTTCCCATTTGTCTTGAACGCACTTAAGTCGATAGTCGGAGAGTTCCGAGTTCCCAGTTGTTTTGAACTCGGCATTTGAATGGTGCACCTGGCTCACGCCCTCTAGGCAGCCCGGTCCCAAAACAAATGCAATCAACTTTCACCCAGTGCTGTGTTGAGATGTTGTTTTTTTTTTTTTTTTTTTTTTTTTTTTGTTTGAATGGAATGCAGACAGTTCTACTGATTTCGTTGCAGATGTTATTACAGAAGACAAGACTAGACAGACAGTTACAGTGTGATGTGTAACAGACTGACAGACAGTGTAAAACACGCCTACATGGGCCCCCTGGCGAGGAGCCCTCAATGCAATCACTTTTCACCCGATATAAACTCCTCCCACCGGGGTAACCCGGGCCAGATAAACGAACCCCCTTATTGTCACTACGATACCAGTCTGCTCCCAGTGGCCCCTACCCTCCCCTCCTCTCCTCTCCCCTTCTGGACGTCTGGCTGAAGAGAGTGGCTTCCTTGTTTGGGGGTGGGCCATAGTCGGTGAAGCCAGCCTTCAGCGGATCGGAGAGGTGTTTTCCCCAGTACAGCCGAGAGAGAAAGGAACTACACGGCTAGTTGGATACTGACTCTGTCTGAGAATGCACTAGTCTGAAGAAATGGTATGCAGGTACACTCGAAAACAAATTACTTTAACTTGGTAGCAACATGGATGATGTCGTCGTCAAGGGAATGTGAGCGGGTACCGGAGACAGACTCATGCTGGAAGTTTTGAAGGGCCGACCACGGCGCCTCTTCCCCGGGCCGGTGTTATTACCAGCGTCCCATTTTCCCGGTTAGCCCCATGCCAAACATAACGGTGCCCGGCAGCCCCAACAACAACTCTGATGTCATTTGCTCTTGTAACTGCACCGGTCCCCAGCCGGAGGGAATGGAGATATGTAAGTAGCATTGTAGTGGAAATCGCGTATGACGCTTTGGAAAACGAAGTTATGTCTGTTGTAATACTGTGTTATCGCTATGTTGTTACATTTTACGCATCGATGGCGCACATGTAAACGACGATGTGTTATAAGCGAGAGGTACACATTGTAGGCGATTATTAAATTGTAGGGGATTATTAAACTACAATTCGGTTATGTTTTAGGAACTTTTTGTCAGTCAAATAGTCAAATATCCGTTTTTGGTTGGTGTTCTGGTGTGTTAGCTGTAAGTCGTTTGTGTTTACGTTAGGGTCTTGCTGTCGTCGTTGGGTTATTGACATAGAGTGGCAATAGTTTCTGCAACATACTCCAACATTGTAACACATTTTGACGAAATACACTATGAAGAAAGATATATTACCCTGTTGACAGTTTCATGGGACTTGCTGGGTTACGTTGTTGTGTTGAGATGTTGTTTGAAAGGAATGCAGACAGTTCTACTGATTTCAATGCAGATGTTATTACAGAAGACAGGACTAGACAGACAGTTACAGTGTGATGTGTAACAGACAGACAGACAGTTACAGTGTGATGTATAACAGACAGACAGTTACAGTGTGATGTATAACAGACAGACAGACAAACAGACAGTTACATTGTGATGTGTAACAGACAGACAGCCAGTTACAGTGTGATATATAACAGACAGACAGACAGTTACAGTGTGATGTATAACAGACAGACAGACAGTTACAGTGTGATGTATAACAGACAGACAGACAGTTACAGTGTGATGTATAACAGACATACAGTTACAGTGTGATGTATAACAGACAGACAGACAGTTACAGTGTGATGTATAACAGACAGACAGACAGTTACAGTGTGATGTATAACAGACAGACAGTTACAGTGTGATGTATAACAGACAGACAGTTACAGTGTGATTTATAACAGACAGACAGTTACAGTGTGATGTATAACAGACAGACAGACAGTTACAGTGTGATGTATAACAGACAGACAGTTACAGTGTGATGTATAACCGACAGACAGTTACAGTGTGATGTATAACAGACATACAGTTACAGTGTGATGTATAACAGACAGACAGTTACAGTGTGATGTGTGACAGACAGACAGTTACAGTGTGATGTATAACAGACAGACAGTTACAGTGTGATGTATAACAGACAGACAGTTACAGTGTGATGTGTGACAGACAGACAGTTACAGTGTGATGTGTGACAGACAGACAGTTACAGTGTGATGTGTAACAGACAGAGAGTTACAGTGTGATGTATAACAGACAGTTACAGTGTGATGTATAACAGACAGACAGTTACAGTGTGATGTATAACAGACAGTTACAGTGTGATGTGTGACAGACAGACAGTTAGTGTGATGTATAACAGACAGACAGTTACAGTGTGATATATAACAGACATACAGTTACAGTGTGATGTATAACAGACAGACAGTTACAGTGTGATGTGTGACAGACAGACAGTTACAGTGTGATGTGTGACAGACAGACAGTTACAGTGTGATGTGTAACAGACAGACAGTTACAGTGTGATGTATAACAGACAGACAGTTACAGTGTGATGTATAACAGACAGACAGTTACAGTGTGATGTAAAACAGACAAACAGACAGTTACAGTGTGATGTATAACAGACAGACAGACAGTTACAGTGTGATGTATAACAGACAGTTACAGTGTGATGTATAACAGACAGACAGTTACAGTGTGATGTATAACAGACAGACAGTTACAGTGTGATATATAACAGACATACAGTTACAGTGTGATGTATAACAGACAGACAGTTACAGTGTGATGTGTGACAGACAGACAGTTACAGTGTGATGTGTAACAGACAGACAGTTACAGTGTGATGTATAACAGACAGTTACAGTGTGATGTATAACAGACAGTTACAGTGTGATGTATAACAGACAGACAGTTACAGTGTGATGTATAATAGACAGACAGTTACAGTGTGATGTATAACAGACAGACAGTTACAGTGTGATGTATAACAGACAGTTACAGTGTGATGTATAACAGACAGTTACAGTGTGATGTATAACAGACAGACAGTTACAGTGTGATGTATAATAGACAGACAGTTACAGTGTGATGTATAACAGACATACAGTTACAGTGTGATGTGTAACAGACAGACAGACAGTTACAGTGTGATGTATAACAGACAGACAGACAGTTACAGTGTGATGTATAACAGACAGTTACAGTGTGATGTATAACAGACAGACAGTTACAGTGTGATGTGTGACAGACAGACAGTTACAGTGTGATGTGTAACAGACAGACAGTTACAGTGTGATGTATAACAGACAGACAGTTACAGTGTGATATATAACAGACATACAGTTACAGTGTGATGTATAACAGACAGACAGTTACAGTGTGATGTGTGACAGACAGACAGTTACAGGGTGATGTGTAACAGACAGAGAGTTACAGTGTGATGTATAACAGACAGTTACAGTGTGATGTATAACAGACAGACAGTTACAGTGTGATGTATAACAGACAGTTACAGTGTGATGTATAACAGACAGACAGTTACAGTGTGATGTATAATAGACAGACAGTTACAGTGTGATGTATAACAGACAGACATACAGTTACAGTGTGATGTATAACAGACAGACAGTTACAGTGTGATGTATAACAGACAGACAGTTACAGTGTGATATATAACAGACATACAGTTACAGTGTGATGTATAACAGACAGACAGTTACAGTGTGATGTGTGACAGACAGACAGTTACAGTGTGATGTGTAACAGACAGACAGTTACAGTGTGATGTATAACAGACAGTTACAGTGTGATGTATAACAGACAGACAGTTACAGTGTGATGTATAATAGACAGACAGTTACAGTGTGATGTATAATAGACAGACAGTTACAGTGTGATGTATAACAGACAGACAGTTACAGTGTGATGTATAACAGACAGACAGTTACAGTGTGATGTATAATAGACAGACAGTTACAGTGTGATGTATAACAGACATACAGTTACAGTGTGATGTATAACAGACAGACAGACAGTTACAGTGTGATGTATAACAGACAGACAGACAGTTACAGTGTGATGTATAACAGACAGTTACAGTGTGATGTATAACAGACAGACAGTTACAGTGTGATGTGTGACAGACAGACAGTTACAGTGTGATGTGTAACAGACAGACAGTTACAGTGTGATGTATAACAGACAGACAGTAACAGTGTGATATATAACAGACATACAGTTACAGTGTGATGTATAACAGACAGACAGTTACAGTGTGATGTGTGACAGACAGACAGTTACAGTGTGATGTGTAACAGACAGAGAGTTACAGTGTGATGTATAACAGACAGTTACAGTGTGATGTATAACAGACAGACAGTTACAGTGTGATGTATAACAGACAGTTACAGTGTGATGTATAACAGACAGACAGTTACAGTGTGATGTATAATAGACAGACAGTTACAGTGTGATGTATAACAGACAGACAGTTACAGTGTGACGTGTAACAGACAGACAGACAGACAGTTACAGTGTGATGTATAACAGACAGACAGTTACAGTATGATATACAACAGACAGACAGACAGACAGTTACATGTGATGTATAACAGACAGACAGTTACAGTGTGATGTATAACAGACAGACAGACAGTTACAGTGTGATGTATAACAGACAGACAGTTACAGTGTGATGTATAACAGACAGACAGTTACAGTGTGATGTATAACAGACAGACAGTTACAGTGTGATGTGTAACAGACAGACAGTTACAGTGTGATGTGTAACAGACAGACAGTTACAGTGTGATGTATAACAGACAGACATACAGTTACAGTATGATGGATAACAGACAGACAGTTACAGTGTGATGTGTAACAGACAGACATACAGTTACAGTGTGATGTATAACAGACTGACAGACAGTTACAGTGTGATGTATAACAGACAGACAGTTACAGTGTGATGTATAACAGACAGACAGTTACAGTGTGATGTATAACAGACTGACAGACAGTTACAGTGTGATGTATAACAGACAGACAGACAGTTACAGTGTGATGTATAACAGACAGACAGACAGTTACAGTGTGATGTATAACAGACAGACAGACAGTTACAGTGTGATGTATAACAGACAGACAGACAGTTACAGTGTGATGTGTAACAGACAGAGAGTTACAGTGTGATGTATAACAGACAGTTACAGTGTGATGTATAACAGACAGACAGTTACAGTGTGATGTATAACAGACAGTTACAGTGTGATGTGTGACAGACAGACAGTTACAGTGTGATGTATAACAGACAGACAGTTACAGTGTGATATATAACAGACATACAGTTACAGTGTGATGTATAACAGACAGACAGTTACAGTGTGATGTGTGACAGACAGACAGTTACAGTGTGATGTGTGACAGACAGACAGTTACAGTGTGATGTGTAACAGACAGACAGTTACAGTGTGATGTATAACAGACAGACAGTTACAGTGTGATGTATAACAGACAGACAGTTACAGTGTGATGTAAAACAGACAAACAGACAGTTACAGTGTGATGTATAACAGACAGACAGACAGTTACAGTGTGATGTATAACAGACAGTTACAGTGTGATGTATAACAGACAGACAGTTACAGTGTGATGTATAACAGACAGACAGTTACAGTGTGATATATAACAGACATACAGTTACAGTGTGATGTATAACAGACAGACAGTTACAGTGTGATGTGTAACAGACAGACAGTTACAGTGTGATGTATAACAGACAGTTACAGTGTGATGTATAACAGACAGTTACAGTGTGATGTATAACAGACAGACAGTTACAGTGTGATGTATAATAGACAGACAGTTACAGTGTGATGTATAACAGACATACAGTTACAGTGTGATGTGTAACAGACAGACAGACAGTTACAGTGTGATGTATAACAGACAGACAGACAGTTACAGTGTGATGTATAACAGACAGTTACAGTGTGATGTATAACAGACAGACAGTTACAGTGTGATGTGTGACAGACAGACAGTTACAGTGTGATGTGTAACAGACAGACAGTTACAGTGTGATGTATAACAGACAGACAGTTACAGTGTGATATATAACAGACATACAGTTACAGTGTGATGTATAACAGACAGACAGTTACAGTGTGATGTGTGACAGACAGACAGTTACAGGGTGATGTGTAACAGACAGAGAGTTACAGTGTGATGTATAACAGACAGTTACAGTGTGATGTATAACAGACAGACAGTTACAGTGTGATGTATAACAGACAGTTACAGTGTGATGTATAACAGACAGACAGTTACAGTGTGATGTATAATAGACAGACAGTTACAGTGTGATGTATAACAGACAGACATACAGTTACAGTGTGATGTATAACAGACAGACAGTTACAGTGTGATGTATAACAGACAGACAGTTACAGTGTGATATATAACAGACATACAGTTACAGTGTGATGTATAACAGACAGACAGTTACAGTGTGATGTGTGACAGACAGACAGTTACAGTGTGATGTGTAACAGACAGACAGTTACAGTGTGATGTATAACAGACAGTTACAGTGTGATGTATAACAGACAGACAGTTACAGTGTGATGTATAATAGACAGACAGTTACAGTGTGATGTATAATAGACAGACAGTTACAGTGTGATGTATAACAGACAGACAGTTACAGTGTGATGTATAACAGACAGACAGTTACAGTGTGATGTATAATAGACAGACAGTTACAGTGTGATGTATAACAGACATACAGTTACAGTGTGATGTATAACAGACAGACAGACAGTTACAGTGTGATGTATAACAGACAGACAGACAGTTACAGTGTGATGTATAACAGACAGTTACAGTGTGATGTATAACAGACAGACAGTTACAGTGTGATGTGTGACAGACAGACAGTTACAGTGTGATGTGTAACAGACAGACAGTTACAGTGTGATGTATAACAGACAGACAGTAACAGTGTGATATATAACAGACATACAGTTACAGTGTGATGTATAACAGACAGACAGTTACAGTGTGATGTGTGACAGACAGACAGTTACAGTGTGATGTATAACAGACAGTTACAGTGTGATGTATAACAGACAGACAGTTACAGTGTGATGTATAACAGACAGTTACAGTGTGATGTATAACAGACAGACAGTTACAGTGTGATGTATAACAGACAGACAGTTACAGTGTGACGTGTAACAGACAGACAGACAGACAGTTACAGTGTGATGTGTAACAGACAGACAGTTACAGTGTGATGTATAACAGACAGACAGTTACAGTATGATATACAACAGACAGACAGACAGACAGTTACATGTGATGTATAACAGACAGACAGTTACAGTGTGATGTATAACAGACAGACAGTTACAGTGTGATGTATAATAGACAGACAGTTACAGTGTGATGTATAACAGACAGTTACAGTGTGATGTATAACAGACAGACAGTTACAGTGTGATGTATAACAGACAGACAGTTACAGTGTGATATATAACAGACATACAGTTACAGTGTGATGTATAACAGACAGACAGTTACAGTGTGATGTGTGACAGACAGACAGTTACAGTGTGATGTGTAACAGACAGACAGTTACAGTGTGATGTATAACAGACAGTTACAGTGTGATGTATAACAGACAGTTACAGTGTGATGTATAATAGACAGACAGTTACAGTGTGATGTATAACAGACATACAGTTACAGTGTGATGTGTAACAGACAGACAGACAGTTACAGTGTGATGTATAACAGACAGACAGACAGTTACAGTGTGATGTATAACAGACAGTTACAGTGTGATGTATAACAGACAGACAGTTACAGTGTGATGTGTGACAGACAGACAGTTACAGTGTGATGTGTAACAGACAGACAGTTACAGTGTGATGTATAACAGACAGACAGTTACAGTGTGATATATAACAGACATACAGTTACAGTGTGATGTATAACAGACAGACAGTTACAGTGTGATGTGTGACAGACAGACAGTTACAGGGTGATGTGTAACAGACAGAGAGTTACAGTGTGATGTATAACAGACAGTTACAGTGTGATGTATAACAGACAGACAGTTACAGTGTGATGTATAACAGACAGTTACAGTGTGATGTATAACAGACAGACAGTTACAGTGTGATGTATAACAGACAGACAGTTACAGTGTGATGTATAACAGACAGACAGTTACAGTGTGATATATAACAGACATACAGTTACAGTGTGATGTATAACAGACAGACAGTTACAGTGTGATGTGTGACAGACAGACAGTTACAGTGTGATGTGTAACAGACAGACAGTTACAGTGTGATGTATAACAGACAGTTACAGTGTGATGTATAACAGACAGACAGTTACAGTGTGATGTATAATAGACAGACAGTTACAGTGTGATGTATAATAGACAGACAGTTACAGTGTGATGTATAACAGACAGACAGTTACAGTGTGATGTATAACAGACAGACAGTTACAGTGTGATGTATAATAGACAGACAGTTACAGTGTGATGTATAACAGACATACAGTTACAGTGTGATGTATAACAGACAGACAGACAGTTACAGTGTGATGTATAACAGACAGACAGACAGTTACAGTGTGATGTATAACAGACAGTTACAGTGTGATGTATAACAGACAGACAGTTACAGTGTGATGTGTGACAGACAGACAGTTACAGTGTGATGTGTAACAGACAGACAGTTACAGTGTGATGTATAACAGACAGACAGTAACAGTGTGATATATAACAGACATACAGTTACAGTGTGATGTATAACAGACAGACAGTTACAGTGTGATGTGTGACAGACAGACAGTTACAGTGTGATGTATAACAGACAGTTACAGTGTGATGTATAACAGACAGACAGTTACAGTGTGATGTATAACAGACAGTTACAGTGTGATGTATAACAGACAGACAGTTACAGTGTGATGTATAATAGACAGACAGTTACAGTGTGATGTATAACAGACAGACAGTTACAGTGTGACGTGTAACAGACAGACAGACAGACAGTTACAGTGTGATGTGTAACAGACAGACAGTTACAGTGTGATGTATAACAGACAGACAGTTACAGTATGATATACAACAGACAGACAGACAGACAGTTACATGTGATGTATAACAGACAGACAGTTACAGTGTGATGTATAACAGACAGACAGACAGTTACAGTGTGATGTATAACAGACAGACAGTTACAGTGTGATGTATAACAGACAGACAGTTACAGTGTGATGTGTAACAGACAGACAGTTACAGTGTGATGTGTAACAGACAGACAGTTACAGTGTGATGTATAACAGACAGACATACAGTTACAGTATGATGGATAACAGACAGACAGTTACAGTGTGATGTGTAACAGACAGACATACAGTTACAGTGTGATGGATAACAGACAGACAGTTACAGTGTGATGTGTAACAGACTGACAGACAGTTACAGTGTGATGTATAACAGACAGACAGTTACAGTGTGATGTATAACAGACAGACAGTTACAGTGTGATGTATAACAGACTGACAGACAGTTACAGTGTGATGTATAACAGACAGACAGACAGTTACAGTGTGATGTATAACAGACAGACAGACAGTTACAGTGTGATGTATAACAGACAGACATACAGTTACAGTGTGATGTATAACAGACAGACAGACAGTTACAGTGTGATGTGTAACAGACAGAGAGTTACAGTGTGATGTATAACAGACAGTTACAGTGTGATGTATAACAGACAGACAGTTACAGTGTGATGTATAACAGACAGTTACAGTGTGATGTGTGACAGACAGACAGTTACAGTGTGATGTGTAACAGACAGACAGTTACAGTGTGATGTATAACAGACAGTTACAGTGTGATGTATAACAGACAGACAGTTACAGTGTGATGTGTGACAGGCAGACAGTTACAGTGTGATGTGTGACAGACAGACAGTTACAGTGTGATGTGTAACAGACAGACAGTTACAGTGTGATGTATAACAGACAGACAGTTACAGTGTGATGTATAACAGACAGACAGTTACAGTGTGATGTAAAACAGACAAACAGACAGTTACAGTGTGATGTATAACAGACAGACAGACAGTTACAGTGTGATGTATAACAGACAGTTACAGTGTGATGTATAACAGACAGACAGTTACAGTGTGATGTATAACAGACAGACAGTTACAGTGTGATATATAACAGACATACAGTTACAGTGTGATGTATAACAGACAGACAGTTACAGTGTGATGTGTGACAGACAGACAGTTACAGTGTGATGTGTAACAGACAGACAGTTACAGTGTGATGTATAACAGACAGTTACAGTGTGATGTATAACAGACAGTTAGTGTGATGTATAACAGACAGACAGTTACAGTGTGATGTATAATAGACAGACAGTTACAGTGTGATGTATAACAGACAGACAGTTACAGTGTGATGTATAACAGACAGTTACAGTGTGATGTATAACAGACAGACAGTTACAGTGTGATGTATAATAGACAGACAGTTACAGTGTGATGTATAACAGACATACAGTTACAGTGTGATGTGTAACAGACAGACAGACAGTTACAGTGTGATGTATAACAGACAGACAGACAATTACAGTGTGATGTATAACAGACAGTTACAGTTTTATGTATAACAGACAGACAGTTACAGTGTGATGTGTGACAGACAGACAGTTACAGTGTGATGTGTAACAGACAGACAGTTACAGTGTGATGTATAACAGACAGTTACAGTGTGATGTATAACAGACAGACAGTTACAGTGTGATGTATAACAGACAGTTACAGTGTGATGTATAACAGACTGACAGTTACAGTGTGATGTATAACAGACAGTTACAGTGTGATGTATAACAGACTGACAGTTACAGTGTGATGTATAATAGACAGACAGTTACAGTGTGATGTATAACAGACAGACATACAGTTACAGTGTGATGTATAACAGACAGACAGTTACAGTGTGATGTATAACAGACAGACAGTTACAGTGTGATATATAACAGACATACAGTTACAGTGTGATGTATAACAGACAGACAGTTACAGTGTGATGTGTGACAGACAGACAGTTACAGTGTGATGTGTAACAGACAGACAGTTACAGTGTGATGTATAACAGACAGTTACAGTGTGATGTATAACAGACAGACAGTTACAGTGTGATGTATAACAGACAGTTACAGTGTGATGTATAACAGACAGACAGTTACAGTGTGATGTATAATAGACAGACAGTTACAGTGTGATGTATAACAGACAGACAGTTACAGTGTGATGTATAACAGACAGTTACAGTGTGATGTATAACAGACAGACAGTTACAGTGTGATGTATAATAGACATACAGTTACAGTGTGATGTATAACAGACATACAGTTACAGTGTGATGTATAACAGACAGACAGACAGTTACAGTGTGATGTATAACAGACAGTTACAGTGTGATGTATAACAGACAGACAGTTACAGTGTGATGTGTGACAGACAGACAGTTACAGTGTGATGTGTAACAGACAGACAGTTACAGTGTGATGTATAACAGACAGACAGTTACAGTGTGATATATAACAGACATACAGTTACAGTGTGATGTATAACAGACAGACAGTTACAGTGTGATGTGTGACAGACAGACAGTTACAGTGTGATGTGTAACAGACAGAGAGTTACAGTGTGATGTATAACAGACAGTTACAGTGTGATGTATAACAGACAGACAGTTACAGTGTGATGTATAACAGACAGTTACAGTGTGATGTATAACAGACAGACAGTTACAGTGTGATGTATAATAGACAGACAGTTACAGTGTGATGTATAACAGACAGACAGTTACAGTGTGACGTGTAACAGACAGACAGACAGACAGTTACAGTGTGATGTGTAACAGACAGACAGTTACAGTGTGATGTATAACAGACAGACAGTTACAGTATGATATACAACAGACAGACAGACAGACAGTTACATGTGATGTATAACAGACAGACAGTTACAGTGTGATGTATAACAGACAGACAGACAGTTACAGTGTGATGTATAACAGACAGACAGTTACAGTGTGATGTTTAACAGACATACAGTTACAGTGTGATGTATAACAGACAGACAGTTACAGTGTGATGTGTAACAGACAGACAGTTACAGTGTGATGTGTAACAGACATACAGTTACAGTATGATGGATAACAGACAGACAGTTACAGTGTGATGTGTAACAGACAGACATACAGTTACAGTGTGATGTATAACAGACTGACAGACAGTTACAGTGTGATGTATAACAGACAGACAGTTACAGTGTGATGTATAACAGACAGACAGTTACAGTGTGATGTATAACAGACAGACAGACAGTTACAGTGTGATGTATAACAGACAGACAGACAGTTACAGTGTGATGTATAACAGACAGACAGACAGTTACAGTGTGATGTATAACAGACAGACAGACAGTTACAGTGTGATGTATAACAGACAGACAGACAGTTACAGTGTGATGTATAACAGACAGACAGTTACAGTGTGATGTATAACAGACAGACAGTTACAGTGTGATGTATAACAGACAGACAGACAGTTACAGTGTGATGTATAACACACAGACAGTTACAGTGTGATGTATAACAGACAGACAGACAGTTACAGTGTGATGTGTAACAGACAGACAGACAGTTACAGTGTGATGTATAACAGACAGACAGTTACAGTGTGATGTATAACAGACAGACAGTTACAGTGTGATGTGTAACAGACAGACAGTTACAGTGTGATGTATAACAGACAGACGGTTACAGTATGATATACAACAGACAGACAGACAGTTACAGTGTGATGTATAACAGACAGTTACAGTGTGATGTATAACAGACAGACAGTTACAGTGAGATGTATAACAGACAGACAGACAGTTACATTGTGATGTATAACAGACAGACAGTTACAGTGTGATGTATAACAGACAGACAGTTACAGTGTGATGTATAACAGACAGACAGACAGTTAGTGTGATGTATAACAGACAGACAGACAGTTACAGTGTGATGTATAACAGACAGACAGACAGTTGCAGTGTGATGTATAACAGACAGACAGTTACAGTGTGATGTATAACAGACAGACAGTTACAGTGTGATGTGTGACAGACAGACAGTTACAGTGTGATGTGTAACAGACAGACAGACAGTTACAGTGTGATGTATAACAGACAGACAGTTACAGTGTGATGTGTAACAGACAGACAGTTACAGTGTGATGTATAACAAACAGACAGTTACAGTATGATATACAACAGACAGACAGACAGTTACAGTGTGATGTATAACAGACAGTTACAGTGTGATGTATAACAGACAGACAGACAGTTACAGTGAGATGTATAACAGACAGACAGACAGTTACAGTGTGATGTATAACAGACAGACAGACAGTTACATTGTGATGTATAACAGACAGACAGTTACAGTGTGATGTATAACAGACAGACAGTTACAGTGTGATGTATAACAGACAGACAGACAGTTACAGTGTGATGTATAACAGACAGACAGTTACAGTGTGATGTATAACAGACAGACAGACAGACAGTTACAGTATGATGTATAACAGACAGACAGTTACAGTGTGATGTGTAACAGACAGACAGACAGTTACAGTGTGATGTATAACAGACAGACAGACAGTTACAGTGTGATGTATAACAGACAGACAGACAGTTACAGTGTGATGTATAACAGACAGACAGTTACAGTGTGATGTATAACAGACAGACAGACAGACAGTTACAGTATGATGTATAACAGACAGACAGTTACAGTGTGATGTGTAACAGACAGACAGACAGTTACAGTGTGATGTATAACAGACAGACAGACAGTTACAGTGTGATGTATAACAGACAGACAGACAGTTACAGTGTGATGTATAACAGACAGACAGTTACAGTGTGATGTATAACAGACAGACAGTTACAGTGTGATGTATAACAGACAGACAGACAGACAGTTACAGTGTGATGTATAACAGACAGACAGACAGACAGTTACAGTGTGATATATAACAGACAGACATTTACAGTGTGATGTATAACAGACAGACAGACAGTTACAGTGTGATGTATAACAGACAGACAGTTACAGTGTGATGTATAACAGACAGATAGACAGCTACAGTGTGATGTATAACAGACAGACAGTTACAGTGTGATGTATAACAGACAGACAGTTACAGTGTGATGTATTACAGACAGACAGACAGACAGTTACAGTGTGATGTATAACAGACAGACAGACAGTTACAGTGTGATGTATAACAGACAGACAGCTACAGTGTGATGTATAACAGACAGACAGTTACAGTGTGATGTGTAACAGACAGACAGTTACAGTGTGATGTGTAACAGAAAGACAGTTACAGTGTGATGTGTAACAGACAGACATACAGTTACAGTGTGATGTGTAACAGACAGACATACAGTTACAGTGTGATGTATAACAGACAGACATACAGTTACAGTGTAATGTATAACAGACAGACAGTTACAGTGTGATGTATAACAGACAGACAGTTACAGTGTGATGTATAACAGACAGACAGACAGTTACAGTGTGATGTATAACAGACAGACAGTTACAGTGTGATGTATAACAGACAGACAGACAGTTACAGTGTGATGTATAACAGACAGACAGTTACAGTGTGATGTATAACAGACAGACAGTTACAGTGTGATGTATAACAGACAGACGGTTACAGTATGATATACAACAGACAGACAGACAGTTACAGTGTGATGTATAACAGACAGTTACAGTGTGATGTATAACAGACAGACAGTTACAGTGAGATGTATAACAGACAGACAGACAGTTACATTGTGATGTATAACAGACAGACAGTTACAGTGTGATGTATAACAGACAGACAGTTACAGTGTGATGTATAACAGACAGACAGACAGTTAGTGTGATGTATAACAGACAGACAGACAGTTACAGTGTGATGTATAACAGACAGACAGACAGTTGCAGTGTGATGTATAACAGACAGACAGTTACAGTGTGATGTATAACAGACAGACAGTTACAGTGTGATGTGTGACAGACAGACAGTTACAGTGTGATGTGTAACAGACAGACAGACAGTTACAGTGTGATGTATAACAGACAGACAGTTACAGTGTGATGTGTAACAGACAGACAGTTACAGTGTGATGTATAACAAACAGACAGTTACAGTATGATATACAACAGACAGACAGACAGTTACAGTGTGATGTATAACAGACAGTTACAGTGTGATGTATAACAGACAGACAGACAGTTACAGTGAGATGTATAACAGACAGACAGACAGTTACAGTGTGATGTATAACAGACAGACAGACAGTTACATTGTGATGTATAACAGACAGACAGTTACAGTGTGATGTATAACAGACAGACAGTTACAGTGTGATGTATAACAGACAGACAGACAGTTACAGTGTGATGTATAACAGACAGACAGTTACAGTGTGATGTATAACAGACAGACAGACAGACAGTTACAGTATGATGTATAACAGACAGACAGTTACAGTGTGATGTGTAACAGACAGACAGACAGTTACAGTGTGATGTATAACAGACAGACAGACAGTTACAGTGTGATGTATAACAGACAGACAGACAGTTACAGTGTGATGTATAACAGACAGACAGTTACAGTGTGATGTATAACAGACAGACAGACAGACAGTTACAGTATGATGTATAACAGACAGACAGTTACAGTGTGATGTGTAACAGACAGACAGACAGTTACAGTGTGATGTATAACAGACAGACAGACAGTTACAGTGTGATGTATAACAGACAGACAGACAGTTACAGTGTGATGTATAACAGACAGACAGTTACAGTGTGATGTATAACAGACAGACAGTTACAGTGTGATGTATAACAGACAGACAGACAGACAGTTACAGTGTGATGTATAACAGACAGACAGACATACAGTTACAGTGTGATATATAACAGACAGACATTTACAGTGTGATGTATAACAGACAGACAGACAGTTACAGTGTGATGTATAACAGACAGACAGTTACAGTGTGATGTATAACAGACAGATAGACAGCTACAGTGTGATGTATAACAGACAGACAGTTACAGTGTGATGTATAACAGACAGACAGTTACAGTGTGATGTATTACAGACAGACAGACAGACAGTTACAGTGTGATGTATAACAGACAGACAGACAGTTACAGTGTGATGTATAACAGACAGACAGCTACAGTGTGATGTATAACAGACAGACAGTTACAGTGTGATGTGTAACAGACAGACAGTTACAGTGTGATGTGTAACAGAAAGACAGTTACAGTGTGATGTGTAACAGACAGACATACAGTTACAGTGTGATGTGTAACAGACAGACATACAGTTACAGTGTGATGTATAACAGACAGACATACAGTTACAGTGTAATGTATAACAGACAGACAGTTACAGTGTGATGTATAACAGACAGACAGTTACAGTGTGATGTATAACAGACAGACAGACAGTTACAGTGTGATGTATAACAGACAGACAGTTACAGTGTGATGTATAACAGACAGACAGACAGTTACAGTGTGATGTATAACAGACAGACAGTTACAGTGTGATGTATAACAGACAGACAGTTACAGTGTGACGTATAACAGACAGACAGTTACAGTGTGATGTACATTGGGGAAAAAAAGTATTTAGTCAGCCACCAATTGTGCAAGTTCTCTCACTTAAAAAGATGAGAGAGGCCTGTAATTTTATCATAGGTACACATCAACTATGACAGACAAATTGAGATTTTTTTTTCCAGAAAATCACATTGTAGGATTTTTTATGAATTTATTTGCAGATTATGGTGGAAAATAAGTATTTGGTCACCTACAAACAAGCAAGATTTCTGGCTCTCACAGACCTGTAACTTCTTCTTTAAGAGGCTCCTCTGTCCTCCACTCGTTACCTGTATTAATGGCACCTGTTTGAACTTGTTATCAGTATAAAAGACACCTGTCCACAACCTCAAACAGTCACACTCCAAACTCCACTATGGCCAAGACCAAAGAGCTGTCAAAGGACACCAGAAACAAAATTGTAGACCTGCACCAGGCTGGGAAGACTGAATCTGCAATAGGTAAGCAGCTTGGTTTGAAGAAATCAACTGTGGGAGCAATTATTAGGAAATGGAAGACATACAAGACCACTGATAATCTCCCTCGATCTGGGGCTCCACGCAAGATCTCACCTCGTGGGGTCAAAATGATTACAAGAACGGTTAGCAAAAATCCCAGAACCACACGGGGGGACCTAGTGAATGACCTGCAGAGAGCTGGGACCAAAATAACAAAGCCTACCATCAGTAACACACTACGCCGCCAGGGACTCAAATCCTGCAGTGCCAGACGTGTCCCCCTGCTTAAGCCAGTACATGTCCAGGCCCGTCTGAAGTTTGCTAGAGTGCATTTGGATGATCCAGAAGAGGATTGGGAGAATGTCATATGGTCAGATTAAACCAAAATAGAACTTTTTGGGAAAAACTCAACTCGTCGTGTTTGGAGGACAAAGAATGCTGAGTTGCATCCAAAGAACACCATACCTACTGTTAAGCATGGGGGTGGAAACATCATGCTTTGGGGCTGTTTTTCTGCAAAGGGACCAGGACGACTGATCCGTGTAAAGGAAAGAATGAATGGGGCCATGTATCGTGAGATTTTGAGTGAAAACCTCCTTCCATCAGCAAGGGCATTGAAGATGAAACGTGGCTGGGTCTTTCAGCATGACAATGATCCCAAACACACCACCCGGGCAACGAAGGAGTGGCTTCGTAAGAAGCATTTCAAGGTCCTGGAGTGGCCTAGCCAGTCTCCAGATCTCAACCCCATAGAAAATCTTTGGAGGGAGTTGAAAGTCTGTGTTGCCCAGCGACAGCCCCAAAACATCACTGCTCTAGAGGAGATCTGCATGGAGGAATGGGCCAAAATACCAGCAACAGTGTGTGAAAACCTTGTGAAGACTTACAGAAAACGTTTGACCTGTGTCATTGCCAACAAAGGGTATATAACAAAGTATTGAGAAACTTTTGTTATTGACCAAATACTTATTTTCCACCATAATTTGCAAATAAATTCATTAAAAATCCTACAATGTGATTTTCTGGATTATTTTTTCTCATATTGTCTGTCATAGTTGACGTTTACCTATGATGAAAATTACCGTCCTCTCTCATCTTTTTAAGTGGGAGAACTTGCACAATTGGTGGCTGACTAAATACCTTTTTTCCCCACTGTATAACACAGACAGGTAGTGTTTCAGTGTGATGTGTCATTTCCCCTGGGACCAGGGCCAGACAGCAACACAAGGTGAAAAGAAGGCAGCAGGATATTAGATGGTGAGACGAGTTGAGTTTTTCCCAAAAAGTTATATTTTGGTTTCATCTGACCATATGACATTCTCCCAATCCTCTTCTGGATCATCCAAATGCACTCTAGCAAACTTCAGACGGGCCTGGACATGTACTGGCTTAAGCAGGGGGACACGTCTGGCACTGCAGGATTTGAGTCCCTGGCAGCGTAGTGTGTTACTGATGGTAGGCTTTGTTATTTTGGTCCCAGCTCTCTGCAGGTCATTCACTAGGTCCCCCCGTGTGGTTCTGGGATTTTTGCTAACCGTTCTTGTAATCATTTTGACCCCACGAGGTGAGATCTTGCGTGGAGCCCCAGATCGAGGGAGATTATCAGTGGTCTTGTATGTCTTCCATTTCCTAATAATTGCTCCCACAGTTGATTTCTTCAAACCAAGCTGCTTACCTATTGCAGATTCAGTCTTCCCAGCCTGGTGCAGGTCTACAATTGTGTTTCTGGTGTCCTTTGACAGCTCTTTGGTCTTGGCCATAGTGGAGTTTGGAGTGTGACTGTTTGAGGTTGTGGACAGGTGTCTTTTATACTGATAACAAGTTCAAACAGGTGCCATTAATACAGGTAACGAGTGGAGGACAGAGGAGCCTCTTAAAGAAGAAGTTACAGGTCTGTGAGAGCCAGAAATCTTGCTTGTTTGTAGGTGACCAAATACTTATTTTCCACCATAATTTGCAAATAAATTCATAAAAAATCCTACAATGTGATTTTCTGGAAAAAAAATTCTCAATTTGTCTTTCATAGTTGACGTGTACCTATGATGAAAATTACAGGCCTCTCTCATCTTTTTAAGTGGGAGAACTTGCAGAATTGGTGGCTGACTAAATACTTTTTTCCCCCACTGTATAACAGACAGACAGGTAGTGTTTCAGTGTGATGTGTCATTTCCCCTGGGACCAGGGCCAGACAGCAACACAAGGTGAAAAGAATGCAGCAGGATATTAGATGGTGATTTGGCAGTTAGGCTGGGATGAACTGACGCCATCATGTAACCAAGACACCACTGTCACTGTCTGCTATGGTCTGTCTGGTCTGGTCCTGGCACCACTGTCACTGTCTGCTATGTTCCTGGTCTGGTGTGTTCTAGTGCTCCATGTCATCTTGCCAGGAAAGGACACAATGAAGTCTAACATAGCTAGTTGAGAGTATTTTATTATACCATAGATAATGTTTTGTTGTGCAACCTTCTTTAGAAAGAAGTATGATGTTTATTGACCTGTCTTCACATGTAGGCCACGTCCACTGGCAGGCAGACTGGTGTCAGTGTTGTAGTGTTCAGGTGTGGAGGTGACACACACTAGTTGACCCTCACTCCCATACCAATATTAGTTAGGTTCCCTCATTTCCCTGTCCAGTGCACAGCTGGCTTTGATGTGTGTTGGTGTTTATGGGGTTAGAGAGTCTGTTTCTGTTAGTAATGTAGAATAATGAGTCTCTTGTACATTCATTCTAAACCAGAGTGCTGAAGTCAAACCCAGCTCTGTGTTACTAGCTAACTGTCATTAGTTTCACAGGGAGTTTCCACATTGGTTAGACTCTCTCAATGGAGCCTTGTTTTGTTCAGTAGATTCAGCCTGGCTTGTTTCTGGCTCTGTGGGCTGCAGTGGGATCTGGCTCTGTGTCTGGATCTGTGTCTGGCTCTGTGGGCTGCAGTGTGATCTGGCTCTGTGGGCTGCAGTGTGATCTGGCTCTGTGTCTGGCTCTGTGTCTGGCTCTGTGGGCTATAGTGTGTTTGGCTCTGTGTTTGGCTCTGTGTCTGGCTCTGTGTCTGGCTATGTGGGCTATAGTGTGTCTGGCTCTGTGTCTGGCTCTGTGTCTGCCTCTGTGGGCTATAGTGTGTCTGCCTCTGTGGGCTATAGTGTGTCTGCCTCTGTGGGCTATAGTGTGTTTGGCTCTGTGTCTGGCTCTGTGTCTGGCTCTGTGTCTGGCTGTGTCTGGCTCTGTGGGCTATAGTGTGTCTGACTCTGTGTCAGGCTCTGTGTCAGGCTCTGTGTCAGGCTCTGTGTCTGGCTCTGTGGGCTATAGTGTGTCTGGCTCTGTGTCTGGCTCTGTGTCTGGCTCTGTGTCTGGCTGTGTCTGGCTCTGTGGGCTATAGTGTGTCTGACTCTGTGTCAGGCTCTGTGTCAGGCTCTGTGTCAGGCTCTGTGTCTGGCTCTGTGGGCTATAGTGTGTCTGGCTCTGTGTCTGGCTCTGTGTCTGGCTGTGTCTGGCTCTGTGGGCTATAGTGTGTCTGACTCTGTGTCAGGCTCTGTGTCAGGCTCTGTGTCAGGCTCTGTGTCAGGCTCTGTGTCTGGCTCTGTGGGCTATAGTGTGTCTGGCTCTGTGTCTGGCTCTGTGTCTGGCTCTGTGTCTGGCTCTGTGTCTGGCTCTGTGTCTGGCTCTGTGTCTGGCTCTGTGTCAGGCTCTGTGTCAGGCTCTGTGTCAGGCTCTGTGTCTGGCTCTGTGTCAGGCTCTGTGGGCTATAGTGTGTCTGGCTCTGTGGGCTATAGTGTGTCTGGCTCTGTGTCTGGCTCTGTGTCTGGCTCTGTGGGCTATAGTGTGTCTGGCTCTGTGTCTGGCTCTGTGTCTGGCTCTGTGTCTGGCTCTGTGTCTGGCTCTGTGTCTGGCTCTGTGGGCTATAGTGTGTCTGGCTCTGTGTCTGGCTCTGTGTCTGGCTCTGTGTCTGGCTCTGTGTCTGGCTCTGTGTCAGGCTCTGTGCCAGGCTCTGTGCCAGGCTCTGTGTCAGGCTCTGTGTCAGGCTCTGTGGGCTATAGTGTGTATGGCTCTGTGGGCTATAGTGTGTCAGGCTCTGTGGGCTATAGTGTGTCTGGCTCTGTGTCTGGCTCTGTGTCTGGCTCTGTGTCAGGCTCTGTGTCAGGCTCTATGTCTGGCTCTGTGGGCTATAGTGTGTCAGGCTCTGTGTCTGGCTCTGTGGGCTATAGTGTGGTCTGGCTCTGTGTCTGGCTCTGTGGGCTATAGTGTGGTCTGGCTCTGTCAGGCTCTGTGTCTGGCTCTGTGTCTGGCTCTGTGTCTGGCTCAGTGTCTGGCTCTGTGGGCTATAGTGTGTCTGGCTCTGTGGGCTATAGTGTGTCAGGCTCTGTGGGCTATAGTGTGTTTGGCTCTGTGTCTGGCTCTGTGTCTGGCTCAGTGTCTGGCTCTGTGGGCTATAGTGTGTCAGGCTCTGTGTGATATAGTGTGTCAGGTTCTGTGTCAGGCTCTGTGTCTGGCTCTGTGGGCTATAGTGTGTCTGGCTCTGTGTAATGCTCTGTGTCTGGCTCTGTGTAATGCTCTGTGTCTGGGTTATAGTGTGTCAGGCTCTGTGTCAGGCTCTGTGTCTGGCTCTGTGGGCTATAGTGTGTCAGGCTCTGTGGGCTATAGTGTGTCTGGCTCTGTGGGCTATAGTGTGTCTGGCTCTGTGTAATGCTCTGTGTCTGGCTCTGTGGGCTATAGTGTGTCTGGCTCTGTGTCTGACTCTGTGTCTGGCTCTGTGTCTGGCTCTGTGTCTGGCTCTGTGGGCTATAGTGTGTCTGGCTCTGTGTAATGCTCTGTGTCTGGCTCTGTGGGCTATAGTGTGTCAGGCTCTGTGTCTGGCTCTGTGTAATGCTCTGTGTAATGCTCTGTGTAATGCTCTGTGTATGGCTCTGTGTCTGGCTCTGTGTCTGGCTCTGTGGGCTATAGTGTGTCAGGCTCTGTGTCTGGCTCTGTGTAATGCTCTGTGTAATGCTCTGTGTATGGCTCTGTGTCTGGCTCTGTGGGCTATAGTGTGTCTGGCTCTGTGGGCTATAGTGTGTCAGGCTCTGTGTCTGGCTCTGTGTCTGGCTCTGTGGGCTATAGTGTGTCTGGCTCTGTGTCTGACTCTGTGTCTGGCTCTGTGTCTGGCTCTGTGTCTGGCTCTGTGTCTGGCTCTGTGGGCTATAGTGTGTCTGGCTCTGTGTAATGCTCTGTGTCTGACTCTGTGTCAGGCTCTGTGTGTGGCTCTGTGTCTGGCTCTGTGGGCTATAGTGTGTCAGGCTCTGTGTCTGGCTCTGTGGGCTATAGTGTGTCTGGCTCTGTGTCTGGCTCTGTGTCTGGCTCTGTGTCTGGCTCTGTGTAATGCTCTGTGTATGGCTCTGTGTCTGGCTCTGTGTCTGGCTCTGTGTCTGGCTCTGTGGGCTATAGTGTGTCTTGCTCTGTGTCAGGCTCTGTGGGCTGCAGTGTGGTCCTTTACACAGTGGGTTCTACATGGAACCCAAAAGAGTTCTACCTGGAACCAAATAGGGTTCTCCTATGGGGACAGCCGAACAACCCTTTTGGAATAATTTTTTAAGAGTGTAGGGTTGTTACAGAGGACTGCAGGCAGGAGATATGGTATTACAATTAGAAAGAGCTGCTTGTCTATGGGAGTCAAGGAACAGGCTGAGGCACTAGGCAGAGAAGAGGAGAGGTCAACCCTCACGACCTCAGACTGGGTCCTGCTAGCTGAGACAAGCTACAGTCAGCCAGCCAGCTGAGGGAACCACATTCAGCCAGTCAGTCAGCTGAGAAAAGCTACAGTCAGCCAGCCAGCTGAGGGAACTACATTCAGCCAGTCAGTCAGCTGAGGGAACCACATTCAGCCAGTCAGTCAGCTGAGAAAAGCTACAGTCAGCCAGCCAGCTGAGGGAACTACATTCAGCCAGTCAGCTGAGGGAACTACATTCAGTCAGTCAGCTGAGGGAACTACATTCAGCCAGTCAGTCAGCTGAGGGAACCACATTCAGCCAGTCAGTCAGCTGAGAAAAGCTACAGTCAGCCAGCCAGCTGAGGGAACCACATTCAGCCAGTCAGTCAGCTAAGGGAACTACATTCAGCCAGTCAGTCAGCTGAGGGAACTACATTCAGCCAGCCAGTCAGCTGAGGGAACCACATTCAGCCAGTCAGTCAGCTGAGGGAACTACATTCAGCCAGCCAGTCAGTCAGCTGAGGGAACTACATTCAGCCAGTCAATCAGCTGAGGGAACTACATTCAGCCAGTCAGTCAGCTGAGGGAACTACATTCAGCCAGTCAGTCAGCTGAGGGAACTACATTCAGCCAGTCAGTCAGCTGAGGGAACCACATTCAGCCAGTCAGTCAGCTGAGAAAAGCTACAGTCAGCCAGCCAGCTGAGGGAACCACATTCAGCCAGTCAGTCAGCTAAGGGAACTACATTCAGCCAGTCAGTCAGCTGAGGGAACTACATTCAGCCAGCCAGTCAGCTGAGGGAACCACATTCAGCCAGTCAGTCAGCTGAGGGAACTACATTCAGCCAGCCAGTCAGTCAGCTGAGGGAACTACATTCAGCCAGTCAGTCAGCTGAGGGAACTACATTCAGCCAGTCAGTCAGCTGAGGGAACTACATTCAGCCAGTCAGTCAGCTGAGGGAACTACATTCAGCCAGCCAGTCAGCTGAGGGAACCACATTCAGCCAGTCAGTCAGCTGAGGGAACTATATTCAGTCAGTCAGTCAGCTGAGGGAACTATATTCAGCCAGCCAGTCAGTCAGCTGAGGGAACTACATTCAGCCAGTCAGTCAGCTGTGGGAACCACATTCAGCCAGTCAGTCAGCTGAGGGAACTACATTCAGCCAGTCAGTCAGCTGAGGGAACTACATTCAGCCAGTCAGTCAGCTGAGGGAACTACATTCAGCCAGCCAGTCAGCTGAAGGAACTACATTCAGCCAGTCAGTCAGCTGAGGGAACTATATTCAGCCAGTCAGTCAGCTGAGGGAACTACATTCAGCCAGTCAGTCAGCTGAGGGAACTACATTCAGCCAGCCAGTCAGCTGAGGGAACCACATTCAGCCAGTCAGTCAGCTGAGGGAACCACATTCAGCCAGTCAGTCAGCTGAGGGAACTATATTCAGCCAGTCAGTCAGCTGTGGGAACCACATTCAGCCAGTCAGTCAGCTGAGGGAACTACATTCAGCCAGTCAGTCAGCTGAGGGAACTACATTCAGCCAGCCAGTCAGCTGAGGGAACCACATTCAGCCAGTCAGTCAGCTGAGGGAACCACATTCAGCCAGTCAGTCAGCTGAGGGAACTATATTCAGCCAGCCAGTCAGTCAGCTGAGGGAACTACATTCAGCCATTCAGTCAGCTGAGGGAACTACATTCAGCCAGCCAGTCAGTCAGCTGAGGGAACTACATTCAGCCAGTCAATCAGCTGAGGGAACTATATTCAGCCAGTCAGTCAGCTGAGGGAACTACATTCAGCCAGTCAGTCAGCTGAGGGAACTACATTCAGCCAGTCAGTCAGTCAGCTGAGGGAACTATATTCAGCCAGCCAGTCAGTCAGCTGAGGGAACTACATTCAGCCAGTCAATCAGCTGAGGGAACTATATTCAGTCAGTCAGTCAGCTGAGGGAACTACATTCAGCCTGTCAGTCAGCTGAGGGAACTATATTCAGTCAGTCAGTCAGCTGAGGGAACTATATTCAGCCTGTCAGTCAGCTGAGGGAACTATATTCAGCCTGTCAGTCAGCTGAGGGAACTACATTCAGCCAGTCAGTCAGTCAGCTGAGGGAACTACATTCAGCCTGTCAGTCAGCTGAGGGAACTATATTCAGTCAGTCAGTCAGCTGAGGGAACTATATTCAGTCAGTCAGTCAGCTGAGGGAACCACATTCAGCCAGTCAGTCAGCTGAGGGAACCACATTCAGCCAGTCAGTCAGTCAGTCAGCTGAGGGAACCACATTCAGCCAGTCAGTCAGCTGAGGGAACTACATTCAGCCAGTCAGTCAGCTGAGGGAACCACATTCAGCCAGTCAGTCAGCTGAGGGAACTACATTCAGCCAGACAGTCAGCTGAGGGAACTACATTCAGCCAGTCAGTCAGCTGAGGGAACTATATTCAGTCAGTCAGTCAGCTGAGGGAACCACATTCAGCCAGTCAGTCAGCTGAGGGAACTACATTCAGCCAGCCAGTTAGTCAGCTGAGGGAACTACATTCAGCCAGCCAGTCAGTCAGCTGAGACAAGCTACAGTCAGCCAGCCAGCCAGCTGAGGGAACTACATTCAGCCAGTCAGTCAGCGGAGGGAACCACATTCAGCCAGTCAGTCAGCTGAGGGAACTACATTCAGCCAGCCAGTCAGTCAGCTGAGGGAACTATATTCAGCCAGTCAGTCAGCTGAGGGAACCACATTCAGCCAGTCAGTCAGCTGAGGGAACTATATTCAGCCAGCCAGTCAGTCAGCTGAGGGAACTACATTCAGCCAGTCAGCCAGCTGAGGGAACCACATTCAGCCAGTCAGTCAGCTGAGGGAACCACATTCAGCCAGCCAGTCAGCTGAGGGAACTACATTCAGCCAGTCAGTCAGCTGAGGGAACCACATTCAGCCAGTCAGTCAGCTGAGGGAACTACATTCAGCCAGCCAGTCAGCTGAGGGAACCACATTCAGCCAGTCAGTCAGCTGAGGGAACTACATTCAGCCAGCCAGTCAGTCAGCTGAGGGAACTACATTCAGCCAGTCAGTCAGCTGAGGGAACTACATTCAGCCAGCCAGTCAGTCAGCTGAGGGAACTGCATTCAGCCAGCCAGTCAGTCAGCTGAGGGAACTGCATTCAGCCAGTCAATCAGCTGAGGGAACTGCATTCAGCCAGTCAATCAGCTGAGGGAACTATATTCAGCCAGTCAGTCAGCTGAGGGAACTACATTCAGCCAGTCAGTCAGCTGAGGGAACTACATTCAGCCAGCCAGTCAGCTGAGGGAACCACATTCAGCCAGTCAGTCAGCTGAGGGAACCACATTCAGCCAGTCAGTCAGCTGAGGGAACCACATTCAGCCAGTCAGTCAGCTGAGGGAACCACATTCAGCCAGTCAGTCAGCTGAGGGAACTACATTCAGCCAGCCAGTCAGTCAGCTGAGGGAACTACATTCAGTCAGTCAGTCAGCTGAGGGAACTACATTCAGCCAGCCAGTCAGTCAGCTGAGGGAACTGCATTCAGCCAGCCAGTCAGTCAGCTGAGGGAACTACATTCAGTCAGTCAGTCAGCTGAGGGAACTACATTCAGCCAGTCAGTCAGTCAGCTGAGGGAACTACATTCAGCCAGTCAGTCAGCTGAGGGAACTACATTCAGCGAGTCAGTCAGCTGAGGGAACCACATTCAGCCAGTCAGTCAGCTGAGGGAACCACATTCAGCCAGTCAGTCAGTCAGCTGAGGGAACTATATTCAACCTGTCAGTCAGCTGAGGGAACTACATTCAGTCAGTCAGCTGAGGGAACTACATTCAGCCAGTCAGTCAGCTGAGGGAACCACATTCAGCCAGTCAGTCAGTCAGCTGAGGGAACCACATTCAGCCAGTCAGTCAGCTGAGGGAACTATATTCAGCCAGTCAGTCAGCTGAGGGAACCACATTCAGCCAGTCAGTCAGTCAGTTGAGGGAACCACATTCAGCCAGTCAGTCAGCTGAGGGAACCACATTCAGCCAGTCAGTCAGCTGAGGGAACCACATTCAGCCAGTCAGTCAGCTGAGGGAACTACATTCAGCCAGCCAGTCAGTCAGCTGAGGGAACTACATTCAGTCAGTCAGTCAGCTGAGGGAACTACATTCAGTCAGTCAGTCAGCTGAGGGAACTACATTCAGTCAGTCAGTCAGTCAGCTGAGGGAACTACATTCAGCCAGTCAGTCAGTCAGCTGAGGGAACTACATTCAGCCAGTCAGTCAGCTGAGGGAACTACATTCAGCCAGTCAGTCAGCTGAGGGAACCACATTCAGCCAGTCAGTCAGCTGAGGGAACCACATTCAGCCAGTCAGTCAGTCAGCTGAGGGAACTATATTCAACCTGTCAGTCAGCTGAGGGAACTACATTCAGTCAGTCAGCTGAGGGAACTACATTCAGCCAGTCAGTCAGCTGAGGGAACCACATTCAGCCAGTCAGTCAGTCAGCTGAGGGAACCACATTCAGCCAGTCAGTCAGTCAGCTGAGGGAACCACATTCAGCCAGTCAGTGACTGGGCTCCCTCCCTTTGTGTCTGGGTTTCTCACCCCCCACCCCCTCTACTTGTTCTCAAAATGCCCCTGTGTGTGTGGTGTGTGTGTGTGACAGGCCATTAGTCAGACTAGAGAGGGGTGTGTGTGTCGGATGTCTCGGAGGGTCAACAGCTATTTACTCTCTAGATGGTCTGAGATGATAATGCTGTCTGAGATGATAACACAGATGATAACGCTGTCTGAGATGATAACACTGTCTGAGATGATAACACTGAAATGAAAACACTGTCTGAAATGAAAACACTGTCTGAAATGATAACACTGTCTGAAATGATAACACTGTCTGAAATGATAACACTGTCTGAAATGATAACACTGTCTGAAATGATAATGCTGTCTGAAAGTATAACACTGTCTGAAATGATAACACTGTCTGAAACATACAGCCTGTTCGAGATAATAACACTGTCTGAGAACACTGTCTGAAATGAAAACACTGTCTGAAATGAAAACACTTTCTGAAATATACAGACTGTCTGAATTCATAACACTGTCTGAAATGATAATGCTGTCTGAAAGTATAACACTGTCTGAAATGATAACACTGTCTGAAACATACAGCCTGTTCGAGATAATAACACTGTCTGAAATGATAACACTGTCCGAGATAACACTGTCTGAAATTATAACACTGTCTGAGATAATAGCACTGTCTGAAATGATAGCACTGTCTGAGATAATACTTTCTGAAATGATAACACTGTCGGAAATGATAACACTGTGAAATATACATACTGTCTGAAATTATTACACTGTGAAATATACAGACTGTCTGAAATACAGATGCACTGTCTGAGATGGAAACCCACTGTCTGCTGAATGAATCAAACTGTCTGTATGCCTAATGTTTCTTCAGCGATACATGTAAATCAATGTGTTGTGCTGTAACTGTTAGGCCAGCGCTTGACCTGCTCCCACAGTAACATACCAGGTGTATTACAAATGTTAGGGTTGTTTTCAGTTCAATCTTCCTCTTCAAAATCTCACCCAATACGCCTGAAACATGTACGTTTCCCAAGAACAGGTTGTTCTATATGTTGCATGGAGCACAGATTCCTAGCGAATGTGTTATTTAGAGGTTATCATGGTCAGATTTGTGATCTGTTGCTACAAGAACTCAACAACCCAGCAGAAGAGTCTATTTCTCTCTCTCTCTCTCTCTCTCTCTCTCTCTCTGTCTCTCTCTGTCCCTCTCTCTCCCTCCATCTCTCTCTCTCTCAATTCAATTTAAGGTCTTTATTGGCATGGGAAACATCTGTTAACGTTGCCAAAGCAAGTGAAATGGATAAACAAAAGTGAAATAAACAATAAAAAGTGAACAGTAAATATTACACTCAGAAGTTCCAAAAGAATAAAGACATTCGAAATGTCATATTATGTCTATATACAATGAGGGAAAAAAGTATTTGATCCCCTGCTGATTTTGTACGTTTGCCCACTGACAAAGAAATGATCAGTCTATAATTTTAATGGTAGGTTTATTTGAACAGTGAGAGACAGAATAACAACAAAAAAATCCAGAAAAACGCATGTCAAAAATGTTATGAATTGATTTGCATTTTAATGAGGGAAATAAGTATTTAAGCATGTCTTTGTCAGTGGGCAAACGTACAAAATCAGCAGGGGATCAAATACTTTTTTCCCTCACTGTACAGTGTTGTAATGATGTGCAAGTAGTTCAAGTACAAAAGGGAAAATAAATTAACATAAATATGGGTTGTACAGTGGGGGAAAAAAGTATTTAGTCAGCCACCAATTGTGCAAGTTCTCCCACTTAAAAAGATGAGAGAGGCCTGTAATTTTCATCATAGGTACATGTCAACTATGACAGACAAAATGAGAAAAAAAATCCATAAAATCACATTGTAGGATTTTTTATGAATTTATTTGCAAATTATGGTGGAAAATAAGTATTTGGTCAATAACAAAAGTTTCTCAATACTTTGTTATATACCCTTTGTTGGCAATGACACAGGTCAAACGTTTTCTGTAAGTCTTCACAAGGTTTTCACACACTGTTGCTGGTATTTTGGCCCATTCCTCCATGCAGATCTCCTCTAGAGCAGTGATGTTTTGGGGCTGTCGCTGAGCAACACGGACTTTCAACTCCCTCCAAAGATTTTCTATGGGGTTGAGATCTGGAGCCTGGCTAGGCCACTCCAGGACCTTGAAATGCTTCTTACGAAGCCACTCCTTCGTTGCCCGGGCGGTGTGTTTGGGATCACTGTCATGCTGAAAGACCCAGCCACGTTTAATCTTCAATGCCCTTGCTGATGGAAGGAGGTTTTCACTCAAAATCTCACGATACATGGCCCCATTCATTCTTTCCTTTACAGGGATCAGTCGTCCTGGTCCCTTTGCAGAAAAACAGCCCCAAAGCATGATGTTTCCACCCCCATGCTTCACAGTAGGTATGGTGTTCTTTGGATGCAACTCAGCATTCTTTGTCCTCCAAACACGACGAGTTGAGTTTTTACCAAAAAGTTCTATTTTGGTTTCATCTGACCATATGACATTCTCCCAATCCTCTTCTGGATCATCCAAATGCACTCTAGCAAACTTCAGACGGGCCTGGACATGCACTGGCTTAAGCAGGGGGACACGTCTGGCACTGCAGGATTTGAGTCCCTGGCGGCGTAGTGTGTTACTGATGGTAGGCTTTGTTACTTTGGTCCCAGCTCTCTGCAGGTCATTCACTAGGTCCCCCCGTGTGGTTCTGGGATTTTTGCTCACCATTCTTGTGATCATTTTGACCCCACGGGGTGAGATCTTGCGTGGAGCCCCAGATTGAGGGAGATTATCAGTGGTTTTGTATGTCTTCCATTTCCTAATAATTGCTCCCACAGTTGATTTCTTCAAACCAAGCTGCTTACCTATTGCAGATTCAGTCTTCCCAGCCTGGTGCAGGTCTACACATTTTTTTTCTGTTGTCCTTTGACAGCTCTTTGGTCTTGGCCATAGTGGAGTTTGGAGTGTGACTGTTTGAGGTTGTGGACAGGTGTCTTTTATACTGACAACAAGTTCAAACAGGTGCCATTAATACAGGTAACGAGTGGAGGACAGAGGAGCCTCTTAAAGAAGAAGTTACAGGTCTGTGAGAGCCAGAAATCTTGCTTGTTTGTAGGTGACCAAATACTTATTTTCCACCATAATTTGCAAATAAATTCATAAAAAATCCTACAATGTGATTTTCTGGATTTTTTTTTCTCAATTTGTCTGTCATAGTTGACGTGTACCTATGATGAAAATTACAGGCCTCTCTCATCTTTTTAAGTGGGAGAACTTGCACAATTGGTGGCTGACTAAATACTTTTTTCCCCCACTGTATTTACAATGGTGTTTGTTCTTCACTGGTTGCCCTTTTCTCGTGGCAACAGGTCACACATCTTGCTGCTGTGATGGCACACTGTGCTATTTCACCCAATAGATATGGGAGTTTATCAAAATTGGGCTTTGTTTTCGAATTCCTTGTGGGTCTGTGTAATCTGAGGGAAATATGTGTCTCTAATATGGTCATACATTTGGCAGGAAGTTAGGAAGTGCAGCTCAGTTTCCACCTCAGTGTGCCATTTGGCTGATCTAGGATATTTGTGGTGTCTGGAGTCAACATCCTCTGTATTCATCAGTGATTCAGAGGACGTCTGACTCTCAACCACCTCTCCCCCAGACTGCAGCCTCCTCCCCTGAGTCTGGTAGTGCTAGACTACTTCCCCCCCTCCCCCCACCAGCTTACTGCTGACCCCAGGGCCCTGGGGCAGAGGGAGAGGGGCTGGCTGGTCTATTGTCTGGAGGGAGAGAGAGCAGTGTCTGTGTACGACAATGTACGCACTCACAACTGTAACTCTGGATAAGAGCGTCTGCTAAATGACTACAATTTAAATGTCTGGTCTGTTCTGGTGAAGACCCCATCCCCTTCCCCCTTCCAGCTGACTGCTGACCTGAGGGCCCCGGGAGAAGGAGAGGGGCTGGCTGGTCTACTGTCTGGAGGGAGAGAGAGCAGTGTTCAGGGGAGTCAAGCACTCCAAAAATTTGAGGGGGCAAAAGTATGTGAGGATGGCTGGGGGATGGTCGCCCCCGTCCTTAAGTTGGATAATTTTGCACCTGAAACATATTTTTCCTGCAATCTAGAGCCATAATCATTATGCTTAATTCTATGTTTAAAATATGTATATTATTCTGCAGATCTAAACATACCTCTTGAGCTGTCTGTCTCCTGACTGGTGGTTCCTTTTTTTAAAGAAACTAAATATGCTCCTCTGCATCTCTGCTCCAATCTGTGTAAAAGACTGAAAGGAATGTAAGTCTTATTCACTACATGTAGTTATTGCTTGGTTTTCTAAAGCCTTCCAACCTGGCCAGTAGCCAACTAAAATAGGTAGACAAGCCAGCCTGATATGGCTTCTTCAGATCAAATCAAGCTTTATTTATACAGCACATTTCAGACATGGAATGCAACACAACCTGCTTAATAGGAAAAAACTCATAAAAACAATGAAAATAAAAAGTGAAATATTTACAACAACAAACATAAGAGGATAAACAACTAAATAAGAACAATAAAAACTGAAGGACTAAAAAGCTCCCTGAAGAAAAGCAACGCTAAAAATATGTGTTTTAAGATCTCTTTTAAATATGTCCACAGTTTCAGCCTCCCTCAGGTTCTCTGGCAGGCTGTTCCAGAGGCTGGGATCATAGTAACTAAAGGCTGGGGTCATAATAACTAAAAGCTGGGGTCATAGTAACTAAAGGCTGGGGATCATAGTAACTAAAGGCTGGGGTCATAGTAACTAAAGGCTGGGATCATAGTAACTAAAGGCTGGGGTCATAATAACTAAAAGCTGGGGTCATAGTAACTAAAGGCTGGGGATCATAGTAACTAAAGGCTGGGGTCATAATAACTAAAAGCTGTGGTCATAATAACTAAAGGCTGGGGGCATAGTAACTAAAGGCTGGGGTATAGTAACTAAAGGCTGGGGGTCATAGTAACTAAATGCTGGGGTCATAGTAACTAAAGGCTGGGGTCATAGTAACTAAAGGCTGGGGTCATAATAACTAAAGGCTGGGGTCATAGTAACTAAAGGCTGGGGTCATAGTAACTAAAGGCTGGGGTCATAGTAACTAAAGGCTGGGGGTCATAGTAACTAAAGGCTGGGGTCATAGTAACTAAAGGCTGGGGGTCATAGTAACTAAAGGCTGGGGTCATAGTAACTAAAGGCTGGGGTCATAGTAACTAAAGGCTGGGGTCATAATAACTAAAGGCTGGGGTCATAGTAACTAAAGGCTGGGGTCATAGTAACTAAAGGCTGGGGTCATAGTAACTAAAGGATGGGGTCATAATAACTAAAGGCTGGGGTCATAGTAACTAAAGGCTGGGGGTCATAGTAACTAAAGGCTGGGGTCATAGTAACTAAAGGATGGGGGTCATAGTAACTAAAGGATGGGGTCATAGTAACTAAAGGATGGGGGTCATAGTAACTAAAGGCTGGGGTCATAGTAACTAAAGGCTGGGGGTCATAGTAACTAAAGGCTGGGGGTCATAGTAACTAAAGGCTGGGGTCATAGTAACTAAAGGCTGGGGTCATAGTAACTAAAGGCTGGGGTCATAGTAACTAAAGGCTGGGGTCATAGTAACTAAAGGCTGGGGGTCATAGTAACTAAAGGCTGGGGTCATAGTAACTAAAGGCTGGGGGTCATAGTAACTAAAGGCTGGGGTCATAGTAACTAAAGGCTGGGGTCATAGTAACTAAAGGCTGGGGTCATAATAACTAAAGGCTGGGGTCATAGTAACTAAAGGCTGGGGTCATAGTAACTAAAGGCTGGGGTCATAGTAACTAAAGGCTGGGGGTCATAGTAACTAAAGGCTGGGGGTATAGTAACTAAAGGCTGGGGGCATAGTAACTAAAGGCTGGGGTCATAGTAACTAAAGGCTGGGGTCATAGTAACTAAAGGCTGGGGTCATAGTAACTAAAGGCTGGGGTCATAGTAACTAAAGGCTGGGGTCATAGTAACTAAAGGCTGGGGTCATAATAACTAAAGGCTGGGGTCATAGTAACTAAAGGCTGGGGTCATAGTAACTAAAGGCTGGGGTATAGTAACTAAAGGCTGGGGTCATAGTAACTAAAGGATGGGGTCATAGTAACTAAAGGCTGGGGTCATAGTAACTAAAGGCTGGGGGTCATAGTAACTAAAGGCTGGGGTCATAGTAACTAAAGGCTGGGGGTCATAGTAACTAAAGGCTGGGGTCATAGTAACTAAAGGCTGGGGGTCATAGTAACTAAAGGCTGGGGGCAGAGTAACTAAAGGCTGGGGTCATAGTAACTAAAGGCTGGGGTCATAGTAACTAAAGGCTGGGGTCATAGTAACTAAAGGCTGGGGGTCATAGTAACTAAAGGCTGGGGTCATAGTAACTAAAGGCTGGGGTATAGTAACTAAAGGCTGGGGTCATAGTAACTAAAGGCTGGGGTCATAGTAACTAAAGGCTGGGGTCATAGTAACTAAAGGCTGGGGTCATAGTAACTAAAGGCTGGGGGTATAGTAACTAAAGGCTGGGGTCATAGTAACTAAAGGCTGGGGTCATAGTAACTAAAGACTGGGGTCATAGTAACTAAAGGATGGGGTCATAGTAACTAAAGGCTGGGGTCATAGTAACTAAAGGCTGGGGGTCATAGTAACTAAAGGCTGGGGTTATAGTAACTAAAGGCTGGGGGTCATAGTAACTAAAGGCTGGGGGTCATAGTAACTAAAGGCTGGGGGCATAGTAACTAAAGGCTGGGGTATAGTAACTAAAGGCTGGGGGTCATAGTAACTAAATGCTGGGGTCATAGTAACTAAAGGCTGGGGTCATAGTAACTAAAGGCTGGGGTCATAGTAACTAAAGGCTGGGGGTCATAGTAACTAAAGGCTGGGGATCATAGTAACTAAAGGCTGGGGTCATAGTAACTAAAGGCTGGGATCATAGTAACTAAAGGCTGGGGTCATAATAACTAAAAGCTGGGGTCATAGTAACTAAAGGCTGGGGATCATAGTAACTAAAGGCTGGGGTCATAATAACTAAAAGCTGTGGTCATAATAACTAAAGGCTGGGGGCATAGTAACTAAAGGCTGGGGTATAGTAACTAAAGGCTGGGGGTCATAGTAACTAAATGCTGGGGTCATAGTAACTAAAGGCTGGGGTCATAGTAACTAAAGGCTGGGGTCATAATAACTAAAGGCTGGGGTCATAGTAACTAAAGGCTGGGGTCATAGTAACTAAAGGCTGGGGTCATAGTAACTAAAGGCTGGGGGTCATAGTAACTAAAGGCTGGGGTCATAGTAACTAAAGGCTGGGGGTCATAGTAACTAAAGGCTGGGGTCATAGTAACTAAAGGCTGGGGTCATAGTAACTAAAGGCTGGGGTCATAATAACTAAAGGCTGGGGTCATAGTAACTAAAGGCTGGGGTCATAGTAACTAAAGGCTGGGGTCATAGTAACTAAAGGCTGGGGTCATAATAACTAAAGGCTGGGGTCATAGTAACTAAAGGCTGGGGGTCATAGTAACTAAAGGCTGGGGTCATAGTAACTAAAGGATGGGGGTCATAGTAACTAAAGGATGGGGTCATAGTAACTAAAGGCTGGGGGTCATAGTAACTAAAGGCTGGGGGTCATAGTAACTAAAGGCTGGGGTCATAGTAACTAAAGGCTGGGGGTATAGTAACTAAAGGCTGGGGTCATAGTAACTAAAGGCTGGGGTCATAGTAACTAAAGACTGGGGTCATAGTAACTAAAGGATGGGGTCATAGTAACTAAAGGCTGGGGTCATAGTAACTAAAGGCTGGGGGTCATAGTAACTAAAGGCTGGGGTTATAGTAACTAAAGGCTGGGGGTCATAGTAACTAAAGGCTGGGGGTCATAGTAACTAAAGGCTGGGGTCATAGTAACTAAAGGCTGGGGTCATAGTAACTAAAGGCTGGGGTCATAGTAACTAAAGGCTGGGGGCATAGTAACTAAAGGCTGGGGTCATAGTAACTAAAGGCTGGGGTCATAGTAACTAAAGGCTGGGGGCATAGTAACTAAAGGCTGGGGTCATAGTAACTAAAGGCTGGGGTCATAGTAACTAAAGGCTGGGGTCATAGTAACTAAAGGCTGGGGGCATAGTAACTAAAGGCTGGGGTCATAGTAACTAAAGGCTGGGGGTATAGTAACTAAAGGCTGGGGGTCATAGTAACTAAAGGCTGGGGTCATAGTAACTAAAGGCTGGGGGCATAGTAACTAAAGGCTGGGGTCATAGTAACTAAAGGCTGGGGTCATAGTAACTAAAGGCTGGGGGCAGAGTAACTAAAGGCTGGGGTCATAGTAACTAAAGGCTGGGGTCATAGTAACTAAAGACTGGGGGTTATAGTAACTAAAGGCTGGGGGTTATAGTAACTAAAGGCTGGGGTCATAGTAACTAAAGGCTGGGGTCATAGTAACTAAAGGCTGGGGTCATAGTAACTAAAGGATGGGGTCATAGTAACTAAAGGCTGGGGTCATAGTAACTAAAGGCTGGGGTCATAGTAACTAAAGGCTGGGGTCATAGTAACTAAAGGCTGGGGTCATAGTAACTAAAGGCTGGGGTCATAGTAACTAAAGGCTGGGGTCATAGTAACTAAAGGCTAGGGTCATAGTAACTAAAGGCTGGGGTCATAGTAACTAAAGGCTGGGGTCATAGTAACTAAAGGCTGGGGGTCATAGTAACTAAAGACTGGGGTCATAGTAACTAAAGGCTGGGGTCATAGTAACTAAAGGCTGGGGCCATAGTAACTAAAGGCTGGGGTCATAATAACTAAAGGCTGGGGGTCATAGTAACTAAAGGCTGGGGTCATAGTAACTAAAGACTGGGGTCATAGTAACTAAAGGCTGGGGTCATAGTAACTAAAGGCTGGGGTAATAGTAACTAAAGGCTGGGGTCATAGTAACTAAAGGCTGGGGGTCATAGTAACTAAAGGCTGGGGTCATAGTAACTAAAGGCTGGGGTCATAGTAACTAAAGGCTGGGGTCATAGTAACTAAAGGCTGGGGTCATAGTAACTAAAGGCTGGGGTCATAGTAACTAAAGGCTGGGGGCATTGTAACTAAAGGCTGGGGTCATAGTAACTAAAGGCTGGGGTCATAGTAACTAAAGGCTGGGGTCATAGTAACTAAAGGCTGGGGTCATAGTAACTAAAGGCTGGGGTCATAGTAACTAAAGGCTGGGGGTATAGTAACTAAAGGCTGGGGGTCATAGTAACTAAAGGCTGGGGTCATAGTAACTAAAGGCTGGGGGCATAGTAACTAAAGGCTGGGGTCATAGTAACTAAAGGCTGGGGTCATAGTAACTAAAGGCTGGGGGCAGAGTAACTAAAGGCTGGGGTCATAGTAACTAAAGGCTGGGGTCATAGTAACTAAAGGCTGGGGGTTATAGTAACTAAAGGCTGGGGTCATAGTAACTAAAGGCTGGGGTCATAGTAACTAAAGGATGGGGTCATAGTAACTAAAGGATGGGGTCATAGTAACTAAAGGCTGGGGTCATAGTAACTAAAGGCTGGGGTCATAGTAACTAAAGGCTGGGGTCATAGTAACTAAAGGCTGGGGGCATAGTAACTAAAGGCTAGGGTCATAGTAACTAAAGGCTGGGGTCATAGTAACTAAAGGCTGGGGTCATAGTAACTAAAGGCTGGGGGTCATAGTAACTAAAGGCTGGGGTCATAGTAACTAAAGGCTGGGGTCATAGTAACTAAAGGCTGGGGCCATAGTAACTAAAGGCTGGGGTCATAATAACTAAAGGCTGGGGGTCATAGTAACTAAAGGCTGGGGTCATAGTAACTAAAGACTGGGGTCATAGTAACTAAAGGCTGGGGTCATAGTAACTAAAGGCTGGGGTCATAGTAACTAAAGGCTGGGGTCATAGTAACTAAAGGCTGGGGGTCATAGTAACTAAAGGCTGGGGGCATAGTAACTAAAGGCTGGGGTCATAGTAACTAAAGGCTGGGGTCATAATAACTAAAGGCTGGGGTCATAGTAACTAAAGGCTGGGGGCATAGTAACTAAAGGCTGGGGGCATAGTAACTAAAGGCTGGGGGCATAGTAACTAAAGGCTGGGGGTTATAGTAACTAAAGGCTGGGGGCATAGTAACTAAAGGCTGGGGTCATAGTAACTAAAGGCTGGGGGTTATAGTAACTAAAGGCTGGGGTCATAGTAACTAAAGGCTGGGGTCATAGTAACTAAAGGCTGGGGTATAGTAACTAAAGGCTGGGGGCATAGTAACTAAAGGCTGGGGTCATAGTAACTAAAGGATGGGGATATAGTAACTAAAGGCTGGGGTATAGTAACTAAAGGCTGGGGGCATAGTAACTAAAGGCTGGGGTCATAGTAACTAAAGGCTGGGGTATAGTAACTAAAGGCTGGGGTATAGTAACTAAAGGCTGGGGTCATAGTAACTAAAGGCTGGGGGCATAGTAACTAAAGGCTGGGGGCATAGTAACTAAAGGCTGGGGTCATAGTAACTAAAGACTGGGGTCATAGTAACTAAAGGCTGGGGGTCATAGTAACTAAAGGCTGGGGTCATAGTAACTAAAGGCTGGGGTCATAGTAACTAAAGGCTGGGGTCATAGTAACTAAAGGCTGGGGTCATAATAACTAAAGGCTGGGGTCATAGTAACTAAAGGCTGGGGTCATAGTAACTAAAGGCTGGGGTCATAGTAACTAAAGGCTGGGGTCATAGTAACTAAAGGCTGGGGTCATAGTAACTAAAGGCTGGGGGTCATAGTAACTAAAGGCTGGGGTCATAGTAACTAAAGGCTGGGGTCATAGTAACTAAAGGCTGGGGTCATAGTAACTAAAGGCTGGGGTCATAGTAACTAAAGGCTGGGGTCATAGTAACTAAAGGCTGGGGGTTATAGTAACTAAAGGCTGGGGTCATAGTAACTAAAGGCTGGGGTATAGTAACTAAAGGCTGGGGGTTATAGTAACTAAAGGCTGGGGTCATAGTAACTAAAGGCTGGGGTCATAGTAACTAAAGGCTGGGGTCATAGTAACTAAAGGCTGGGGGTTATAGTAACTAAAGGCTGGGGGTTATAGTAACTAAAGGCTGGGGTCATAGTAACTAAAGGCTGGGGGCATAGTAACTAAAGGCTGGGGGCATAGTAACTAAAGGCTGGGGGCATAGTAACTAAAGGCTGGGGTCATAGTAACTAAAGGCTGGGGGTCATAGTAACTAAAGGCTGGGGGTCATAGTAACTAAAGGCTGGGGGCATAGTAACTAAAGGCTAGGGGCATAATAACTAAAGGCTGGGGTCATAGTAACTAAAGGCTGGGGGTATAGTAACTAAAGGCTGGGGGTATAGTAACTAAAGGCTGGGGGTCATAGTAACTAAAGGCTGGGGTCATAGTAACTAAAGGCTGGGGGTATAGTAACTAAAGGCTGGGGTCATAGTAACTAAAGGCTGGGGTCATAGTAACTAAAGGCTGGGGTCATAGTAACTAAAGGCTGGGGTATAGTAACTAAAGGCTGGGGGTATAGTAACTAAAGGCTGGGGTCATAGTAACTAAAGACTGGGGTCATAGTAACTAAAGGCTGGGGGTATAGTAACTAAAGGCTGGGGTCATAGTAACTAAAGGCTGGGGTCATAGTAACTAAAGGCTTGGGGCATAGTAACTAAAGGCTGGGGGTATAGTAACTAAAGGCTGGGGTCATAGTAACTAAAGGCTGGGGTCATAGTACCTAAAGGCTGGGGTCATAGTAACTAAAGGCTGGGGTCATAGTAACTAAAGGCTGTGGGTCATAGTAACTAAAGGCTGGGGTCATAGTAACTAAAGGCTGGGGTCATAGTAACTAAAGGCTGGGGTCATAGTAACTAAAGGCTGGGGTCATAGTAACTAAAGGCTGGGGGTATAGTAACTAAATGCTAGGGTCATAGTAACTAAAGGCCCCAGCCCCACAGCCCCCCAGCCACAGCCCCACAGCCCCCCAGCCCCCCAGCCCCACAGCCCCCCAGCCCCATCACCAGCCCCCAGCCCCCCATCCCCCCATCCCCATCACCATCACCGACAGTAGTTCAATAACCAAAATAACAAAAATCAAACTCAAGGTGCCATATCATTGCTGACACCCCATTCTTTCTGCAGACATCTTTGAATCTTAATTCGGAGTAGATATTTAAGAGTTTTTGGAAAATGTGGTGGCATAGAAAACTGAGGGAGATCTTACCATAATTCTGTTAACAAGGTTTGCATCTGCACAGTTCTTCCAATAAATGTGTTTTTGTGAAATGTTATATGTAAATTGTTTAGAGTAGTCCTTGTGCATACATAGAGTTCTAAGGCTTGTTAAATTTTGAAATCAATGGTTTTTGAGTCAAAGCATAATTCTGTGGAATTGCCCTTAAGTGTCTTACCATCAAAGAAAAACCCAGCTAGCCGTCTGGTGAGGCTGTTCAGCAACTAGGCTAAAGGCTGCTTGGTTTAGTCTGGTGGGCTGTTCAGCAACTAGGCTAAAGGCTGCTTGGTTTAGTCTGGTGGGCTGTTCAGCAACTAGGCTAAAGGCTGCTTGGTTTAGTCTGGTGAGGCTGTTCAGCAACTAGGCTAAAGGCTGCTTGGTTTAGTCTGGTGGGCTGTTCAGAACTAGGCTAAAGGCTGCTTGGTTTAGTCTGGTGGGCTGTTCAGCAACTAGGCTAAAGGCTGCTTGGTTTAGTCTGGTGGGCTGTTCAGCAACTAGGCTAAAGGCTGCTTGGTTTAGTCTGGTGAGGCCGTTCAGAACTAGGCTAAAGGCTGCTTGGTTTAGTCTGGTGGGCTGTTCAGAACTAGGCTAAAGGCTGCTTGGTTTAGTCTGGTGGGCTGTTCAGCAACTAGGCTAAAGGCTACTTGGTTTAGTCTGGTGAGGCCGTTCAGAACTAGGCTAAAGGCTGCTTGGTTTAGTCTGGTGGGCTGTTCAGCAACTAGGCTAAAGGCTGCTTTGTTTAGTCTGGTGAGGCCGTTCAGAACTAGGCTAAAGGCTGCTTGGTTTAGTCTGGTGAGGCCGTTCAGAACTAGGCTAAAGGCTGCTTGGTTTAGTCTGGTGAGGCCGTTCAGAACTAGGCTAAAGGCTGCTTGGTTTAGTCTGGTGGGCTGTTCAGAACTAGGCTAAATGCTGCTTGGTTTAGTCTGGTGGGCTGTTCAGCAACTAGGCTAAAGGCTGCTTGGTTTAGTCTGGTGGGCTGTTCAGCAACTAGGCTAAAGGCTGCTTGGTTTAGTCTGGTGAGGCCATTCAGAACTAGGCTAAAGGCTGCTTGGTTTAGTCTGGTGGGCTGTTCAGAACTAGGCTAAATGCTGCTTGGTTGAGTCTGGTGGGCTGTTCAGCAACTAGGCTAAAGGCTGCTTGGTTTAGTCTGGTGGGCTGTTCAGCAACTAGGCTAAAGGCTGCTTGGTTTAGTCTGGTGAGGCCGTTCAGAACTAGGCTAAAGGCTGCTTGGTTTAGTCTGGTGAGGCCGTTCAGAACTAGGCTAAAGGCTGCTTGGTTTAGTCTGGTGAGACCGTTCAGCAACTAGGCTAAAGGCTGCTTGGTTTAGTCTGGTGAGGCCGTTCAGAACTAGGCTAAAGGCTGCTTGGTTTAGTCTGGTGGGCTGTTCAGAACTAGGCTAAAGGCTTCTTGGTTTAGTCTGGTGGGCTGTTCAGCAACTAGGCTAAAGGCTGCTTGGTTTAGTCTGGTGAGGCCGTTCAGAACTAGGCTAAAGGCTGCTTGGTTTAGTCTGGTGGGCTGTTCAGCAACTAGGCTAAAGGCTGCTTGGTTTAGTCTGGTGAGGCCGTTCAGAACTAGGCTAAAGGCTGCTTGGTTTAGTCTGGTGAGGCCGTTCAGAACTAGGCTAAAGGCTGCTTGGTTTAGTCTGGTGAGACCGTTCAGCAACTAGGCTAAAGGCTGCTTGGTTTAGTCTGGTGAGGCCGTTCAGAACTAGGCTAAAGGCTGCTTGGTTTAGTCTGGTGGGCTGTTCAGAACTAGGCTAAAGGCTGCTTGGTTTAGTCTGGTGGGCTGTTCAGCAACTAGGCTAAAGGCTGCTTGGTTTAGTCTGGTGAGGCCGTTCAGAACTAGGCTAAAGGCTGCTTGGTTTAGTCTGGTGAGGCCGTTCAGAACTAGGCTAAAGGCTGCTTGGTTTAGTCTGGTGAGACCGTTCAGCAACTAGGCTAAAGGCTGCTTGGTTTAGTCTGGTGAGGCCGTTCAGAACTAGGCTAAAGGCTGCTTGGTTTAGTCTGGTGGGCTGTTCAGAACTAGGCTAAAGGCTGCTTGGTTTAGTCTGGTGGGCTGTTCAGCAACTAGGCTAAAGGCTGCTTGGTTTAGTCTGGTGAGGCCGTTCAGAACTAGGCTAAAGGCTGCTTGGTTTAGTCTGGTGGGCTGTTCAGCAACTAGGCTAAAGGCTGCTTGGTTTAGTCTGGTGAGGCGGTCAGAACTAGGCTAAAGGCTGCTTGGTTTAGTCTGGTGAGAACGTTCAGAACTAGGCTAAAGGCTGCTTGGTTTAGTCTGGTGGGCTGTTCAGCAACTAGGCTAAAGGCTGCTTGGTTTAGTCTGGTGGGCTGTTCAGAACTAAGCTAAAGGCTGCTTGGTTTAGTCTGGTGGGCTGTTCAGCAACTAGGCTAAAGGCTGCTTGGTTTAGTCTGGTGGGCTGTTCAGCAACTAGGCTAAAGGCTGCTTGGTTTAGTCTGGTGAGGCTGTTCAGCAACTAGGCTAAAGGCTGCTTGGTTTAGTCTGGTGAGGCTGTTCAGCAACTAGGCTAAAGGCTGCTTGGTTTAGTCTGGTGGTTTGGCACAGTAACATTGTGTAGAATACATGTCTTACTGTCAGTCATTGTAATCACCACGCTAACATGCAGTTGACAAACAAGGGCTCTTCCCATGTTCTAAAAACACTCAAGCTAACCGTTAGATCAGATAGACTGTTAAATTGGGTCAGTCTCTGGTTGTTATCAGAGTTCTGTCAAATAATGTATGTTAGAGAGGGAGAGACAGAGAACACCTTCCTCTGTTGCTGTCTATTGGATACAGAGACAGAGATCAAACAGGCCTCTGTTGTAGGGGATCTCCTCTGTTGCTGTCTATTGGATACAGAGACAGAGATCAAACAGACCTCTGTTGTAGGGGATCTCCTCTGTTGCTGTCTATTGGATACAGAGACAGAGATCAAACAGGCCTCTGTTGTAGGGGATCTCCTCTGTTGCTGTCTATTGGATACAGAGACAGAGATCAAACAGGCCTCTGTTGTAGTGGATCAGTCTTAGTTCATATGAAGAGAAGAGGGTCAGTCTTGGTTCAGGAAGAGAAGAGGGTCAGTCTTAGTTCATGAAGAGAAGAGGGTCAGTCTTAGTTCATGAAGAGAAGAGGGTCAGTCTTAGTTCATGAAGAGAAGAGGGTCAGTCTTAGTTCATATGAAGAGAAGAGGGTCAGTCTTAGTTCATGAAGAGAAGAGGGTCCGTCTTAGTTCATGAAGAGAAGAGGGTCAGTCTTAGTTCATGAAGAGAAGAGGGTCAGTCTTAGTTCATATGAAGTGAAGAGGGTCAGTCTTAGTTCATGAAGAGAAGAGGGTCAGTCTTAGTTCATGAAGAGAAGAGGGTCAGTCTTAGTTCATGAGGAGAAGAGGGTCAGTCTTAGTTCATATGAAGAGAAGAGGATCAGTCTTAGTTCACATGAAGAGAAGAGGGTCAGTCTTAGTTCATGAAGAGAAGAGGGTCAGTCTTAGTTCATGAAGAGAAGAGGGTCAGTCTTAGTTCATGAAGAGAAGAGGGTCAGTCTTAGTTCATGAAGAGAAGAGGGTCAGTCTTAGTTCATGAAGAGAAGAGGGTCATTCTTAGTTCATGAAGAGAAGAGGGTCAGTCTTAGTTCATGAAGAGAAGAGGATCAGTCTTAGTTCATATGTAGAGAAGAGGATCAGTCTTAGTTCATATAAAGAGAAGAGGGTCAGTCTTAGTTCATATGAAGAGAAGAGGATCAGTCTTAGTTCACATGAAGAGAAGAGGATCAGTCTTAGTTCATATGAAGAGAAGAGGGTCAGTCTTAGTTCATGAAGAGAAGAGGGTCAGTCTTAGTTCATGAGGAGAAGAGGATCAGTCTTAGTTCATATGAAGAGAAGAGGGTCAGTCTTAGTTCATATGAAGAGAAGAGGATCAGTCTTAGTTCATATGAAGAGAAGAGGATCAGTCTTAGTTCACATGAAGAGAAGAGGATCAGTCTTAGTTCATATGAAGAGAAGAGGGTCAGTCTTAGTTCATGAAGAGAAGAGGGTCAGTCTTAGTTCATATGAGGTGAAGAGGGTCAGTCTTAGTTCATATGAAGAGAAGAGGGTCAGTCTTAGTTCATGAAGAGAAGAGGGTCAGTCTTAGTTCATATGAGGTGAAGAGGGTCAGTCTTAGTTCATGAAGAGAAGAGGATCAGTCTTAGTTCATGAAGAGAAGAGGGTCAGTCTTAGTTCATGAAGAGAAGAGGGTCAGTCTTAGTTCATATGAGGTGAAGAGGGTCAGTCTTAGTTCATGAAGAGAAGAGGGTCAGTCTTAGTTCATGAAGAGAAGAGGGTCAGTCTTAGTTCATATGAAGAGAAGAGGATCAGTCTTAGTTCATATGAAGAGAAGAGGGTCAGTCTTAGTTCATATGAAGAGAAGACGATCAGTCTTAGTTCACATGAAGAGAAGGGGACCAGTCTTAGTTCACATGAAGAGAAGAGGATCAGTCTTAGTTCATATGTAGAGAAGAGGATCAGTCTTAGTTCATATGTAGAGAAGAGGGTCAGTCTTAGTTCATGAAGAGAAGAGGGTCAGTCTTAGTTCATATGAAGAGAAGAGGATCAGTCTTAGTTCATATGAAGAGAAGAGGGTCAGTCTTAGTTCATGAAGAGAAGAGGGTCAGTCTTAGTTCACATGAAGAGAAGAGGATCAGTCTTAGTTCATATGTAGAGAAGAGGATCAGTCTTAGTTCATATAAAGAGAAGAGGGTCAGTCTTAGTTCATGAAGAGAAGAGGGTCAGTCTTAGTTCATATGAAGAGAAGAGGGTCAGTCTTAGTTCATGAAGAGAAGAGGGTCAGTCTTAGTTCATGAAGAGAAGAGGGTCAGTCTTAGTTCATGAAGAGAATAGGGTCAGTCTTAGTTCATGAAGAGAAGAGGGTCAGTCTTAGTTCATATGAAGAGAAGAGGGTCAGTCTTAGTTCATATGAAGAGAAGAGGATCAGTCTTAGTTCATATGAAGAGAAGAGGGTCAGTCTTAGTTCATATGAAGAGAAGAGGGTCAGTCTTAGTTCATATGAAGAGAAGAGGATCAGTCTTAGTTAATATGAAGAGAAGAGGATCAGTCTTAGTTCATGAAGAGAAGAGGGTCAGTCTTAGTTCATGAAGAGAAGAGGGTCAGTCTTAGTTCATATGAAGAGTAGAGGGTCAGTCTTAGTTCATGAAGGGAAGAGGGTCAGTCTTAGTTCATGAAGAGAAGAGGGTCAGTCTTAGTTCATGAAGAGAAGAGGGTCAGTCTTAGTTCAGGAAGAGAAGAGGGTCAGTCTTAGTTCATGAAGAGAAGAGGGTCAGTCTTAGTTCATGAGGAGAAGAGGGTCAGTCTTAGTTCATATGAGACAGGTCCTGTCTATAGTGTGGTCTCTAGAGGAAGGCTTCAGTATAGTGTTCCTGTTTTATAGTTGTCTGGTCTTGTAGTGGTCCTGTCTTTTCGTGGTCCTCTCTTTTCGTGGTCCTCTCTATAGTGGTTCTGTCTTTTCGTGGTCCTCTCTATAGTCGTTCTGTCTTTTCGTGGTCCTGTCTTTTCGTGGTCCTGTCTTTTCGTGGTCCTGTCTTTTCGTGGTCCTGTCTATAGTGGTCTGATCTATAGTGGTCCTGTCTATAGTTGTCCTGTCTTGTGGTGGTTTTGTTTATAGTGGTCTTGTCTATAGTAGTCCTGTCTATAGTTGTCCTATCTATAGTTGTCCTGTCTTGTAGTGGTCCTGTCTTGTAGTGGTCCTGTCTATAGTGGTCCTGTTGTGTTCATGATGAAACTCAGATAACCTGGGATACCCAGCATCACTGTATCTCTGTATCTGTCTTCCTGTCTGTGTGTGGCCTGTAGACTGAAGCGCTCTGAGCCTCTGGATGAGCTTTACATGTTGACCTCTGCTTCTACCTGGTGGGGGATATGTAAAAGAACCCATCATCGCAAATATACGCTTTCTCAATGCCATCATCCTACATACAGTACCTCACAAACAATCATTGACAGTGATTGATTTGCAGCCATGTTGTGTGTATTGTGGGTGTTAAATCAAGCCTGTTGTCTCTCTCTCTGTCTCTCTTCTCTTCTCCAGCTGAACTGGAATTTGTTCAGATCATCATAATAATGGTGCTGATGACAGTGATGGTGGTGGTGATTATCTGTCTGTTGAACCACTACAAGCTGTCTACCTGGTTCTTCAGAACCAGACAGAGCCCGGCCCGGAGGCGAGAACAACACCTACAGCAGGTCAGTACAGTATGTGTGTATATACCCAGTCCTCCAGTCATCTCTCCTCTCTTCGTGTGTAATTCACCAGACGCCCGTCTAGACAGCTGCACTGCCCCTGTACACAGACACAGAGAACACACACAAATTGGAGCTGGTTCTTGTTCGTAACATGTATTATTGAGTCAGGCAGACCAATATTTGATAGCCATTAAGTTCATGGTTTCCTCCACATATTCAGACTGTCTCTTTCTGTTATCAGGATGGGTGTCTTTGGCCGTCGGACAGCGGCTCTCGACAAGGTGCCTCCGAGGTAAAACCCCAGGCAGTGTGTGTGTGTGTGTGTGTGTGTGTGTGTGTGTGTGTGTGTGTGCAGTCCGAGGAGGGAGGCTTGGTGGTCACTGACATCAGTCTCTCTGATGTGATGGGGACATTACTGCCCATTAGCCATACACACAGTCCCCTGAGTCACTGACATCAGTCTCTCTGATCATCAGTCTGAAATAGAACGAGATGAAATGCCACTGTATTGGATGAACTCACTGGAGCCAATCTGTTTAGTAATGGAACCACTATATTGTTTCATATGGCTGTGGTAGGTATTGATGACTGTATCTAACCCTGTCTGGTCTCTCTGTCCAGCTGCTGTCCTGAATCAGGAGTCTAACTGTCTGTGTCTAGGTGCTGTACTGAATCAGGAGTCTAACTGTCTGTGTCTAGGTGCTGTCCTGAATCAGGAGTCTAACTGTCTGTGTCTAGGTGCTGTCCTGAATCAGGAGTCTAACTCTCAGTGTCTAGGTGCTGTACAGGCCAGGGTTAGGGTTAGGTTCTGTATGTATCTAACCCTCTATCTATCTCTTTGTCTAGGTGCTGTACGTTCCCCAGGCCAGGGAGAGGTTCACAGCCTCCTCCTTTATGTACCGGGAGCGTTTCAGTCGCTTCCAGCCCACCTACCCCTACCTGCCCCACGACATCCACCTTCCCCCCTCCATCTCCCTGTCTGACGGAGAGGAGCCCCCGCCCTACCAGGGTCCATGTGCCTTACAGCTGAGGGACCCAGAACAGCAGTTGGAGTTAAACAGAGAGTCGGTCAGAGCCCCCCCCAACAGAACCATCTTCCACAGTGACCTGATAGACATGCGCAGTGGAGGGGGGTGGGGGGCGAGACCACCCAGCAGTAACTCTGGTATCAGCGTGGCCAATAGCAGCAGCCACAGACGCATGGAGGGCCCGCCTCCGCCATATTGCGAGGTGATTGGTCAGCACTACCCTGGCTCCGCCTTATTTCACCACCCGCACAGCAATAACACACACGGGACCTGGACGGGGGGTGGGACCAGCCAGCAGGGCCAATCAGAAAGCACAATACCTGCCAAGGCCAGGGAGGGGGAGGAGCTGAGGTGAGATGGGGGAGGGACTATGCTGTCTGAGACTCCTCACCCCCTGTAAAGAGGTGTGGCCTTTCTCTCTATGGACCGACACTCCCAGGATGCACAACTAAACAAAACATTATCAACCTGCTACAACCTGCTACAACTAAACACAACATTATCAACCTGCTACAACTAAACAAAACATTATCAACCTGCTACAACTAAACAAAACATTATCAACCTGCTACAACTAAACAAAACATTATCAACCTGTACCGACCCCGTGCCGGACTGAGGAGTTTATATAGACCAGGGTCTGTGTACAACCAAGATGGACTGAGGAGTTTTATACAGACCAGTGTCTGTGTACAACCAAGATGGAGGAGGAGTTTTATACAGACCAGTGTCTGTGTACAACCAAGATGGACTGAGGAGTTTTATACAGACCAGTGTCTGTGTACAACCAAGATGGACTGAGGAGTTTTATACAGACCAGTGTCTGTGTACAACCAAGATGGAGGAGGAGTTTTATACAGACCAGTGTCTGTGTACAACCAAGATGGACTGAGGAGTTTTATACAGACCAGGGTCTGTGCACAACCAAGATGGAGGAGGAGTTTTATACAGACCAGTGTCTGTGTACAACCAAGATGGACTGAGGAGTTTTATACAGACCAGTGTCTGTGTACAACCAAGATGGACTGAGGAGTTTTAATCAGACCAGGGTCTGTGTACAACCAAGATGGAGGAGGAGTTTTATACAGACCAGGGTCTGTGCACAACCAAATCTTAGTGCCAAGGTTACCGTGAAAACAGAGGAGCAGAACTGACTTGTCTAAGTAACTAACATTTAAAAAAGAAGCGTTATCTAAAGTTGTCTACTTGTTGACTAGAGAAGAGCTATATGTGATGATGTGTTGTTGTCCTGTCAGGAGTGGTTGATTGGTTGGTTGGTGGATAGGTAAGGTATAGTGGGAGGAGATGGTAGGTCAGGCCTCAAGCTCTTTCTATTGGAGTACCAACTACCCAGTCATACCCAGCCTAGTATCTATCAGTCCCACTACCACACAGTACACCAACTACCCAGTCATACCCAGCCTAGTATCTATCAGTCCCACTACCACACAGTACACCAACTACCCAGTCATACCCAGCCTAGTATCTATCAGTCCCACTACCACACAGTACACCAACTACCCAGTCATACCCAGCCTAGTATCTATCAGTCCCACTACCACACAGTACACCAACTACCCAGTAATACCCAGCCTAGTATCTATCAGTCCCACTACCACACAGTACACCAACTACCCAGTCATACCCAGCCTAGTATCTATCAGTCCCACTACCACACAGTACACCAACTACCCAGTCATACCCAGCCTAGTATCTATCAGTCCCACTACCACACAGTACACCAACTACCCAGTCATACCCAGCCTAGTATCTATCAGTCCCACTACCACACAGTACACCAACTACCCAGTCATACCCAGCCTAGTATCTATCAGTCCCACTACCACACAGTACACCAACTACCCAGTCATACCCAGCCTAGTATCTATCAGTCCCACTACCACACAGTACACCAACTACCCAGTCATACCCAGCCTAGTATCTATCAGTCCCACTACCACACAGTACACCAACTACCCAGTCATACCCAGCCTAGTATCTATCAGTCCCACTACCACACAGTACACCAACTACCCAGTAATACCTAGCCTAGTATCTATCAGTCCCACTACCACACAGTACACCAACTACCCAGTAATACCCAGCCTAGTATCTATCAGTCCCACTACCACACAGTACACCAACTACCCAGTCATACCCAGCCTAGTATCTATCAGTCCCACTACCACACAGTACACCAACTACCCAGTAATACCTAGCCTAGTATCTATCAGTCCCACTACCACACAGTACACCAACTACCCAGTAATACCTAGCCTAGTATCTATCAGTCCCACTACCACACAGTACACCAACTAACCAGTCATACCCAGCCTAGTATCTATCAGTCCCACTACCACACAGTACACCAACTACCCAGTAATACCTAGCCTAGTATCTATCAGTCCCACTACCACACAGTACACCAACTACCCAGTCATACCCAGCCTAGTATCTATCAGTCCCACTACCACACAGTACACCAACTACCCAGTCATACCCAGCCTAGTATCTATCAGTCCCACTACCACACAGTACACCAACTACCCAGTCATACCCAGCCTAGTATCTATCAGTCCCACTACCACACAGTACACCAACTACCCAGTCATACCCAGCCTAGTATCTATCAGTCCCACTACCACACAGTACACCAACTAACCAGTCATACCCAGCCTAGTATCTATCAGTCCCACTACCACACAGTACACCAACTACCCAGTCATACCCAGCCTAGTATCTATCAGTCCCACTACCACACAGTACACCAACTACCCAGTAATACCCAGCCTAGTATCTATCAGTCCCACTGCCACACAGTACACCAACTACCCAGTCATACCCAGCCTAGTATCTATCAGTCCCACTACCATACAGTATACCAACTACCCAGTAATACCCAGCCTAGTATCTATCAGTCCCACTACCACACAGTACACCAACTACCCAGTCATACCCAGCCTAGTATCTATCAGTCCCACTACCACACAGTACAGTACAATAGAGGGAGACTTAGTAAGACCGTAAAACCTTCTAACTAATCCACAACACTGACCAGGCCACTGAGAGATTGTCTGAGTCCCAAATGGCAGCCTATTTCCTATATAGTGCAGTACAGGCTTGGTCCCAAATGGCAGCCTATTTCCTATATGTGGATAGGGTGCCATTTGGAACGTGTCATTGTCTGCCCTCAGTCTGCTGGATGGATGTACTTTTCCTTTCTCTGACATCATCACTTTAGACAGACCTACAGAACAACTAGCTAGCCCACTGTTCTGGAAGTCCATTAGAGAGAAGACAGACCTACAGAACAACTAGCTAGCCCACTGGTCTGGAAGTCCATTAGAGAGAAGACAGACTTACAGAACAACTAGCTAGCCCACTGGTCAGGAAGTCCATTAGAGAGAAGACAGACTTACAGAACAACTAGCTAGCCCACTGGTCTGGAAGTCCATTAGAGAGAAGACAGACTTACAGAACAACTAGCTAGCCCACTGGTCTGGATGTCCATTAGAGAGAAGACAGACTTATAGAACAACTAGCTAGCCCACTGGTCTGGAAGTCCATTAGAGAGAAGACAGACCTACATAACAACTAGCTAGCCCACTGGTCTGGAAGTCCATTAGAGAGAAGACAGACTTACAGAACAACTAGCTAGCCCACTGGTCTGGAAGTCCATTAGAGAGAAGACAGACCTACAGAACAACTAGCTAGCCCACTGGTCTGGATGTCCATTAGAGAGAAGACAGACTTACAGAACAACTAGCTAGCCCACTGGTCTGGATGTCCATTAGAGATAAGACAGACTTACAGAACAACTAGCTAGCCCACTGGTCTGGATGTCCATTAGAGAGAAGACAGACTTACATAACAACTAGCTAGCCCACTGGTCTGGAAGTCCATTAGAGAGAAGACAGACCTACAGAACAACTAGCTAGCCCACTGGTCTGGATGTCCATTAGAGAGAAGACAGACTTACAGAACAACTAGCTAGCCCACTGGTCTGGAAGTCCATTAGAGAGAAGACAGACTTACAGAACAACTAGCTAGCCCACTGGTCTGGATGTCCATTAGAGAGAAGACAGACTTACAGAACAACTAGCTAGCCCACTGGTCTGGATGTCCATTAGAGAGAAGACAGACCTACAGGAACGTCAGCCGTGTGCAGTAGATCAGCTGCTGTGTGTGGATGAAGGCTAGCGATTCAACATGTAGAATCCTCAGAAAGTGAATAGAAAATGATGGCGGATGTACTGTGGTCAGAGATGATAGAACGGCCACCTGCACACTGCGCATCAACAACGTTTGTGTTAGTCTGTCTTCCATTTTACCGCATTCTCATAACCTGTGAATTCTACTGCTTCATACCTCACTCAAGTTGTTTTGATGTTGTCTTGTAAAAACGTATTGTACCCATTACTAAGAATTATATACAGTGGGGGAAAAAAGTATTTAGTCAGCCACCACTTTTTTTCCCCACTGTACACTGTATAAGCTAGCAACACATAGCCCTCCAGTTGTTTTAAAATATCTCTCTGTCCATCCAGCAGACTCCTCTAGACAGAGGTTTCTCTATAGCTCAATGTTCTCAGCATTTATTTTTTTGTCATTTGGCAGACGCTCTTATCCAGAGCGACGTACATGAGCAATCAGGGTTAAGTGCCTTGCTCAAGGGCACATCGACAGATTTTTCACCTAGTTGGCTCGGGGATTAGAACCAGCGACCTTTCGGTTACTGGCACAACACTCTTAACCACTAAGCTACCTGCCGCCCTATGTAGCTGCCCTTTTACTAGTCTCCCCATTTACTAGTCTACTCTATAGCAGTCCTCCTCATTTACTAGTCGACACTATAGCAGTCCTCCACTGGTTGGCTGTGTACTATAGCGGTCCTCCTATAGCAGTCCTCCACTGGTTGGCTGTGTACTATAGCAGTCCTCCCCTGGTTGGCTGTGTACTATAGCAGTCCTCCACTGGTTGGCTGTGTGCTATAGCAGTCCTCCCCTGGTTGGCTGTGTGTTATAGCAATCCTCCCCTGGTTGGCTGTGTGCTATAGCAGTCCTCCCCTGGTTGGCTGTGTGTTATAGCAGTCCTCCCCTGGTTGGCTGTGTACTATAGCAATCCTCCCCTGTGTGTGTCAGTCCTTTATCAAACACTATCATCTCTTAGCTTCCTCCAGGAGCATGATGTGTCTGTGTGATGATGATCCTACATCTCTCCACACTAGCTGACTGAAGTATTCATGTATTGAGTCGAGTTTCAGATAGCATTCAAAGATAAACATTTTAGTTATGCCTAGCTATGCTTAGTCATATTAATCTCATTTTAATCCAAGCTTTCATAGGGTCACATTATTTCAAGATTATTTCCAGGGAGCATCTTTCTAAAGAGGCAGTGATCAGTGTACTGTCAGTGTATTCTCCCTGCTTTAGTACCAGTACCGAACTGCTTTAGTACCAGTACTGTACTGCTTTAGTACCTGTACCGTACTGCTTTAGCACCTGTACCGTACTGCTTTAGTACCAGTACCGTACTGCTTTAGCACCAGTACTGTACTGCTTTAGTACCAATACCGTACTGCTTTAGTACCAGTACCGTACTGCTTTAGCACCAGTACCGTACTGCTTTAGCACCAGTACTGTACTGCTTTAGTACCAATACCGTACTGCTTTATTACCAGTACCGTACTGCTTTAGCACTGGTACCGTACTGCTTTAGCACCTGTACCGTACTGCTTTAGCACCTGTACCGTACTGCTTTAGCACCAGTAACGTACTGCTTTAGCACCAGTAACGTACTGCTTTAGCACCTGTACCGTACTGCTTTAGTACCAGTACCGTACTGCTTTAGTACCAGTACCGTACTGCTTTAACACCAGTACCGTACTCCTTTAGTACCGGTACCGTACTGCTTTAGTACCAGTACCGTACTGCTTTTTTTGCTTTAGTACCAGTACCATACTGCTTTAGCGCCAGTACTGTACTGCTTTAGCACCAGTACCGTACTGCTTTTTTGCTTTAGTACCAGTACCGTACTGCTTTAGCACCAGTACCGTACTGCTTTAGCACCAGTACTGTACTGCTTTAGTACCAATACCGTACTGCTTTATTACCAGTACCGTACTGCTTTAGCACCGGTGCCGTACTGCTTTAGCACCTGTACCGTACTGCTTTAGCACCAGTACAGTACTCCTTTAGCACCAGTAACGTACTGCTTTAGCACCTGTACCGTACTGCTTTAGTACCAGTACTGTACTGCTTTAGTACCAGTACCGTACTGCTTTAGTACCAGTACCGTACTGCTTTTACACCAGTACCGTACTCCTTTAGTACCGGTACCGTACTGCTTTAGTACCAGTACCGTACTGCTTTTTTTGCTTTAGTACCAGTACTGTACTGCTTTAGCACCAGTACCGTACTCCTTGAGTACCAGTACCATACTGCTTTTTTTGCTTTAGTACCAGTACCGTACTGCTTTAGTACCAGTACCGTACTGCTTTAGTACCAGTACCATACTGCTTTAGTACCAGTACCATACTGCTTTAGCACCTGTACCGTACTGCTTTTTTGCTTTAGTACCAGTACCGTACTGCTTTAGCACCAGTACCATACTGCTTTAGCACCTGTACCGTACTGCTTTAGCACCAGTACCGTACTGCTTTAGCACCAATACCGTACTGCTTTTTTTGCTTTAGTACCAGTCCCGTACTGTTTTAGCACCAGTACCGTACTCCTTGAGTACCAGTACCATACTGCTTTTTTTGCTTTAGTACCAGTACCGTACTGCTTTAGTACCAGTACCATACTGCTTTAGTACCAGTACCATACTGCTTTAGCATCTGTACCGTACTGCTTTTTTGCTTTAGTACCAGTACCGTACTGCTTTAGCACCAGTACCATACTGCTTTAGCACCTGTACCGTACTGCTTTTTTGCTTTAGTACCAGTACCGTACTGCTTTAGCACCAGTACTGTACTGCTTTAGCACCAGTACCGTACTGCTTTAGCACCAATACCGTACTGCTTTTTTTTGCTTTAGCACCAGTACCGTACTGCTTTTTTTGCTTTAGTACCAGTAGCATACTGCTTTAGCACCAGTATCGTACTGCTTTAGCACCAGTACCGTACTGCTTTTTTTGCTTTTGTACCAGTACTGTACTGCTTTAGTACCAGTACCGTACTGCTTTAGTACCAGTACCGTACTGCTTTAGTACCAGTACCATACTGCTTTAGTACCAGTACTGTACTGCTTTAGTACCAGTACCATACTGCTTTAGTAGCAGTACCGTACTGCTTTAGTACCAGTACCATACTGCTTTAGTACCAGTACCGTACTGCTTTAGTACCAGTACCGTACTGCTTTAGTACCAGTACCATACTGCTTTAGTACCAGTACCATACTGCTTTAGTACCAGTACCGTACTGCTTTAGTACCAGTACCATACTGCTTTAGTACCAGTACCATACTGCTTTAGTACCTTTACCATACTGCTTTAGTACCAGTACCGTACTGCTTTAGTACCAGTACCATACTGCTTTAGTACCTTTACCATACTGCTTTAGTACCAGTACTGTACTGCTTTAGTACCAGTACCATACTGCTTTAGTACCAGTACCGTACTGCTTTAGTACCAGTACCATACTGCTTTAGTACCAGTACCGTACTGCTGCTGCTGTTGCTATCGCTGCTGCTACCGTCACTACCCCTACAGTCGTGGTCAAACGTTTTGAGAATGACACAAATACTAATTTTCACAAAGTCTGCTGCCTCAGTTTTGATGATGGCAATTTGCATATACTCCAGAATGTCATGAAGAGTGATCAGATGAATTGCAATTAATTGCAAAGTCCCTCTTTGCCATGAAAATGAACTTAATCCCCAAAAGATATTTCCACTGCATTTCAGCCCTGCCACAAAAGGACCAGCTGCCATCATGTCAGTGATTCCCTCGTTAACACAGGTGAGAGTGTTGACGAGGACAAGGCTGGAGATCACTCTGTCATGCTGATTGAGTTAGAATAACAGACTGGAAGCTTTAAAAGGAGGGTGGTGCTTGAAATCATTGTTCTTCCTCTGTTAACCATGGTTACCTGCAAGGAAACACGTGCCGTCATCATTGCTTTGCACAAAAAGGGCTTCACAGGCAAGGATATTGCTGCTTGTAAGATTGCACCTAAATCAACCATTTATCGGATAATCAAGATCTTCAAGGAGAGAGGTTCAATTGTTGTGAAGAAGGCGTCAGGGCGCCCAAGAAAGTCCAGCCCAAGAAGGACCGTCTCCTAAAGTCCAGAGCTTGCTCAGGAATGGCAGCAGGCAGGTGTGAGTGCATCTGCAAGCACAGTGAGGCGAAGACTTTTGGAGGATGGCCTGGTGTCAAGAAGGGCAGCAAAGAAGCCACTTCTCTCCAGGAAAAACATCAGGGACAGACTGATATTCTGCAAAAGGTACAGGGATTGGACTGCTGAGGACTGGGGTAAAGTAATTTTCTCTGATGAATCCCCTTTCCGATTGTTTGGGGCATCCGGAAAACACCTTGTCCGGAGAAGACAAGGTGAGCGCTACCATCAGTCCTGTGTCAAACCAACAGTAAAGCATCCTGAGACCATTCATGTGTGAGGTTGCTTCTCAGCCAAGGGAGTGGGCTCACTCACAATTTTGCCTAAGAACACAACCATGATTAAAGAATGGTACCAACACATCCTCCGAGAGCAACTTCTCCCAACCATCCAAGAACAGTTTGGTGATGACCAATGCCTTTTCCAGCATGATGGAGCACCTTGCCATAAGGCAAAAGTGATAACTAAGTGGCTCTGGGAACAAAACATCGACATTTTGGGTCCATGGCCAGCAAACTCCCCAGACCTTAATCACATTGAGAACTTGTGGTCGATCCTCAAGAGGCGGGTGGACAAACAAAACCCCACAAATTCTGACAAACTCCAAGCATTGATTATGCAAGAATGGGCTACCATCAGTCAGGATGTGGCCCAGAAGTTAATTGACAGCATGCCAGGGCGGATTGCAGAGGTCTTGAAAAAGAAGGGTCAACACTACAAATATTGACTCTTTGCATAAACTTAATGTAATTGTCAATAAAAGCCTTTGACACTTATGGAATGCTTGTAATTATACTTCAGTATACCATAGTAACATCTGACAAAAATATCTCATAACACTGAAGCAGCGAACATTGGGAAGACCAATACTTGTGTCATTCTCAAAACTTTTGACCACGACTGTACATACCACTACCTACCACTGTTGCTGTTGCTACCGCTGTCTTTCTGTTCTAATCCTGCTTTCTCCTGTTCTATTCCTGCTTTCCCCTGTTCTATTCCTGCTTTGCCCTGTTATATTCCTGCGTTCTCCTGTTCTATTAATGTGTTCCCCTGTTCTATAGCATTCTACTGATTTTCTCTGTTATAGAGTTATTTCTCATGTTCTCTTCCCATTCTGTCTGCTGTCATCTTAAAAGGAGGAATAAAATGTATTTACTGTTTTCTGCAGCAATACTATGATGTGAGTAAATAAGATGCCTAATGTCATGTTTAAGCAGACATAGGAACCCTAATGTCATGTTATGAGCAGACATAGGACCCCTAATGTCCTTGTTGAGAAGACATAGGAACCCTAATGTCATGTTATGAGCAGACATAGGACCCCTAATGTCATGTTATGAGCAGACATAGGAAACCCTAATGTCATGTTATGAGCAGACATAGGAAACCCTAATGTCATGTTATGAGCAGACATAGGACCCCTAATGTCATGTTATGAGCAGACATAGGAACCCTAATGTCATGTTATGAGCAGACATAGGATCCCCTAATGTCATGTTATGAGCAGACATAGGACCCCCTAATGTCATGTTATGAGCAGACATAGGACCCCCTAATGTCATGTTATGAGCAGACATAGGACCCCTAATGTCATGTTATGAGCAGACATAGGAAACCCTAATGTCATGTTATGAGCAGACATAGGACCCCCTAATGTCATGTTATGAGCAGACATAGGAAACCCTAATGTCATGTTATGAGCAGACATAGGACCCCTGATGTCATGTTATGAGCAGACATAGGAAACCCTAATGTCATGTTATGAGCAGACATAGGAACCCTAATGTCATGTTATGAGCAGACATAGGACCCCACTTGCACTCAAAAGCTCCCACCTTTGTTGTGCCTCACTTCCAACTGTGCTTTTTCACAAATCTGTCTGTGTTAGTAAGGTGCTGTATATAACTGTAATATGTTATGCACATATCCTGCCCAGTGGGTAGAAAACCACAGAAAATATTGTTAATATAATGTCTAGACTATATCAACATTTTAAGAAGGCAGCATCAAATGTGTAAATGCCATCAGTTCAAATGTGCTCTTTATTTTAATGAACAAGAAAAAGGTTTGCAAAGTAATGCAGAGCTGTCCAACAGCCTGTAGAGCACAGGCTGAACATATCTTTCTGCCTTTTATCAATGAGCACAAATAGTTTGACTGCTGTCGTAGTGCTTCTCAACAGTCAAGAACTCAAGCAGATTTAGACGACTAGGTTCATTTCAACAGTAGTTGTGTCTGCCTAAACTACATGCTCAGCATCAACTCTCTGACAGGACATTCTCTAGTCTCTAGTCTAGCACATCAGCCCAGGCTGGCACTGACCAGAGATAATAACACCAAGATGCTACACTGTTGTGGAAGGAAGCAGAGCCTGTCAAACAGGAAAGAATATGGTCAAAGATTTTAGCTTGGTGCGTTCTTATCTCAAGTCAGAGTTTTGGTTTAAGTCTTATAGAGGCCATTTTGTAATGGAGTTATTTGCGAAATGTAGAATCGCTCTCAGTAAAGGCATTGACGACTAGGTGATGTTGTGAAAGGTGTTAACCAGGTGATGTTGTGAAAGGTGTTAACCAGGTGATGTTATGAAAGGTGTTAACCAGGTGATGTTATGAAAGGTGTTAACCAGGTGATGTTATGAAAGGTGTTAACCAGGTGATGTTATGAAAGGTATTAACCAGGTGATGTTGTGAAAGGTGATAACCAGGTGATGTTATGAAAGGTGTTAACCAGGTGAAAGTACACTGAGTGGATGATACCGCTCAACAAACGATCATTTTCTTTCCCTTTGTTTGATAAATGTTATTATGTGAATGTGGCACACAGTATATTGGAAGAAAAGTAATGTTAACTGCTGTCATTATTTATGTACTAAGACTCCACTGTACGATAACCGTTGAGCATGTTCATTCTAATCTAAAGGTAATGTACATAGCAATACCATTTTCAAAAGCACCAAATAAGTGGCAGCAGTTGTGTGGTTTTCAGAGATGATATATTCATTGTCATTATTGTTCAAGCCACAGGCTATAGACCTTTTACGTTTCCTGCACTAGCTTGAAGAACTAACGTTGGGCTGTGACTGATCTCCTGCAGTCCACTCCTCTTTCCATTCAACAGAGTCTATTGTCACACTGCTGACAGACAGACAGACAGTTTTTAATGTTGAATAATGTCTCAACAGTTAGACAGTCACCAGACAGGACTGCTCCCATCATGGGTTTTTTAACATCTGATTTATTTACATAATGACCCCTTCTCATTTCCCCCCTCTGTGTCCATATATATATATATAATAGCTGTATATAGACACACATATACAAATATATATACACACGCACAGAGGTAAAACTGTTGTGTATTTAGCCTCTTTTTTTTTTTTCAAGCAATTATGATGTACTAGGTTTTAGGCCTAAGGTCTGTTATTGTGACGTACTAGGTTTTAGGCCTAAGGTCTGTTATTGTGACGTACTAGGTTTTAGGCATAAGGTCTGTTATTGTGACGTACTAGGTTTTAGGCCTAAGGTCTGTTATTGTGACGTACTAGGTTTTAGGCCTAAGGTCTGTTATTGCAATACTTTTACTGAAAATGACGAATCTAAAAATGTTGTTCCAGGTGCTGTTGTAGTCCCAAGATGTGATGCTTGGGTTTATAATGCTGTGGTCAAACTGCAGATTAATATACAACTTCAAAAGTGAACCACTGATGTGTCTCTGTCATATTTTACTGGATGGGGTTTTCACAATGCAACTTTAAAATACTGTATGATAGAATATCGCCCTTGGTTTGCAGCAGCAGCAGGAAAGGACCTGTTTTCTTAGTAAAAGGCTCCAGCTGTGTAAATACACATGGTCGTTCCCTACTTCAGTTTAACTCTGCATGAACTATATTAAATCAAATTGTATTTGTCACACGCTTCGTAAAACAGTGAAATGCATACAGGCCCTTCCCAACAATGCAGAGAGACAAATAGAGAAATAGTTGAAAAATAATAACGCGAGGAATAAATACACATTGAGTAACGATAACTTGGCTATATACAGTTGAAGTCGGAAGTTTACATACACTTAGGTTGGAGTCATTAAAACTCGTTTTTCAACCACTCCACAAATTTCTTGTTAACAAACTATAGTTTTGGCAAGTCGGCTAGGACATCTACTTTGTGCATGACACAAGTCATTTTTCAAACAATCGTTTACAGATTATTTCACTTATAATTCACTGTATCACAATTCCAGTGGGTCAGAAGTTTACATACACTAAGTTGACTGTGCCTTTAAACAGCTTGGAAAATTCCAGAAAATGATGTAATGGCTTTAGAGGCTTCTGATAGGCTAATTGAAATCATTTGAGTTAATTGGAGGTGTACCTGTAGATCTATTTCAAGGCCTACCTTCAAACTCAGTGCCTCTTTGCTTGACATCATGGGAAAATCAAAAGAAATCAGCCAAGACCTCAGAAAATAAATTGTAGACCTCCACAAATCTGGTTAATCCTTGGGAGCAATTTCCAAATGCCTGAAGGTACCACGTTAATCTGTACAAACAATAGTATGCAAGTATAAACACCAGGGGACCACGCAGCCATCATATCACTCAGGAAGGAGACGCGTTCTGTCTCCTAGAGATTAACGTACTTTGGTGCGAAAAGTGAAAATCAATCCCAGAACAGCAGAAAAGGACCTTGTGAAGATGCTGGAGGAAACAGGTAAAAAAGTATCTATATCCACAGTAAAACGAGTCCTATATTGACATAACCTGAAAGGCCGCTCAGCAAGGAAGAAGCCACTGCTCCAAAACCGCCATAAAAAAGCCAGACTACGGTTTACAACTGCACATGGGGACAAAGATCGTACTTTTTGGAGAAATGTTCTCTGGTCTGATGAAACAAAAATAGAACCGTTTGGCCATAATGACCATCGTTATGTTTGGAGAAAAAAGGGGGTTGCTTGAAAGCCGAAGAACACATTTACATTTACGTCATTTAGCAGACGCTCTTATCCAGAGCGACTTACAGTTAGTGAATACAATTTTTTTGAATATTTTTTTTTTATACTGGTACCCCGTGGGAATCGAACCCACAACCCTGGCGTTGCAAACGCCATGCTCTATCAACTGAGCTACATCCCTGCCGGCCATTCCCTCCCCTACCCTGGACGACGCTGGGCCAATTGTGCGCCGCCCATGAGTCTCCCGGTCACGGCCGGCTGCGACAGAGCCTGGATTCGAACCAGGATCTAGTGGCACAGTTAGCACTGCGATGCAGTGCCTTAGACCACTGCGCCACTCAGGAGACCATCCCAACCGTGAAGCACGGGGGTGGCAGCATCATGCTGTGGGGGTGCTTTGCTGCAGGAGGGACTGGTGCGCTTCACAAAATAGGTGGCATCATGAGGAAGAAAAATGATGTGGATATATTGAAGCAACTTCTCAAGACATCAGTCAGGAAGTTAAAGCTTGGTCGCAAATAGGTCTTCCAAATGGACAATGACCCCAAGCATACTTCCAAAATGGCTTAAGGACAACAAAGTCAAGGTATTGGAGTGGCCATCACAAAGCCCTGACCTCAATCCTATAGAACATTTGTGGGCAGAACTGAAAAAGCGTGTGCGAGCAAGGAGGCCTACAAACCTGAGTCAGTTACACCAGCTCTGTCAGGAGGAATGGGCCAAAAATCACCCAATTTATTGTGGGAAGCTTGTGGAAGGCTACCCAAAACGTTTGACCCAAGTTAAACAATTTAAAGGCAATGCTACCAAACACTAATTGAGTGTATGTAAACTTCTGACCCACTGGGAATGTGATGAAAGAAATAAAAGCTGAAATAAATCATTCTCTCTACTATTATTCTGACATTTCACATTCTTAAAATAAAGTGGTGATCCTAACTGACCTAAGACATGGAATTTTTACTAGGATTAAATGTCAGGAATTTTGAAAAACAGAGTTCAAATGTATTTGGCTAAGGTGTATGTAAACTTCTGACCTCAACTGTACATGGGGTACCAGTACCGAGTCAATGTGCAGGGGTACGAGTTAATTGAGGTAGATATCTACATATAGGTAGGGATAAAGTGACTAGGCATCACGATAGATAATAAACAGTAGCAGCAGTGTATGTGAGGAGTCAAAAGAGTTAGTGCAAAAAGGGTTAATGCAGATAGTTAAATAGTTAACCAAATAGCTACCTGGACTAACTATTTAGCAGTCTTATGGCTTGGGGGGTAGAAGCTGTTCAGGGTCCTGTTGGTTCCAGACTTGGTGCATCAGTACCACTTGCCGTGCGGTAGCAGAGAGAACAGTCTATGACTTGGGTGACCAGAGTTTCTACCAAATTTTAGGGCCGTCCTCTGACACCGCCTGGTATAGAGGTCCTGGATGGAAGGGAGCTTGGCCCCAGTGATGTACTGGGCCGTATGCACTACCCTCTGTAGAGCCTTGCGGTCGGATGCCAAGCAGTTGCCATAGCAAGCGGTGATGCAGCCAGTCAAGATGCTCTCAATGGTGCAGCTGTATAATGTTTTGAGGATCTGAGGACCCATGCCAAATATTTTCAGCCTCCTGAGGGGGAAGAAGCGTTGTCGTGCCTTCTTCACTACTGTGTTGGTGTGACCATGATAGGTCCTTAGCGATGTGGACACCGAGGAACTTGAAGCTCTCGACCCGCTCTAGTACAGCCCTGTCGATGTGGATGAGGGTGGACTTGGTCCTCCATTTCCTGTAGTCCACGATCATCTCCTTTGTCTTGATCACAAAGAGGGAGAGGTTGTTGTCCTGGCACCACACTGCCAGGTCTCTGAACTCCTCCCTATAGGCTCTCATCGTTGTGATCAGGCCTACCACTGTTGTGTCGTCAGCAAACTTAAGGATGGTGTTGGAGTCTTACTTGGCCACGCAGTCATGGGTGAACAGGGAGTACAGGAGGGGACTAAGCACGCACCCCTGAGGGGCCCCTCGTGTTGAGGGTCAGTGTGGCGGCTGTGTTGTTGCCCACCCTCACCTTTGGGGGGGTGAATAGCGGCCCGTCAGGAAGTCCAGGATCCAGTTGCAGAGGGAGGTGTTCAGTCCCAGGGTCCTGAGCTTAGTAATGAGCTTGGAGGGCACTATGGTGTTGATCGCTTAGTTATGAACAGCATTCTCACGAAGGGGTTCCTCTTGTCCAGGTGGGAAAGGGCAGTGTGGAGTGCAGTAGAGATTGCATCATATGTGGATCTGTTGGGGTTGTATGCGAATTGGAGTGGGTCCAGGGTGTCTGGGATGATGGTGTGGATGTGAGCCATGACCAACCTTTCAAAGAATTTCATGGCAACAGATGTGAGTGCTACGGGGCGATAGTCATTTAGACAGGTTACCTTGGCGTTCTTGGGCACAGGGACTATGGTGGTCTGCTTGAAACGTGTAGGTATTACAGACTGGGTCAGGGGGAGGTCGAAAATGTCAGTGAAGACACTTGCCAGATGTCAGCGCAGGCTCTGAATACGCGTCCTGGTAATCCGTCTGGCCCCGCGGCCTTGTGAATGTTAACTTGTTCAAAGGTCTTACTCACATTGGCTACGGAGAGCAAGAGCACACAGTCGTCCGGAACAGCTGGTGCTCTCATGCATGGTTCAGTGTTGCTTGCCTCGAAGCGCATTTAGCTCATCTGGTAGGCTCGCGTCACTGGGCAGCTCGCGGCTCTTTCCAGCTCGCGGCTCTTTCCCTCTGTGATAGTTTGCACGCCCTGCCACATCTGACGAGCATCAGAGCCGGCATATCAATTCAATCTTAGTCCTGTATTGACGTTTTGACTGTCTGATGGCTTGTTGGAGGTCGTAGCGGGATTTCTCATAAGCGTCCGGATTAGTGTCCCACTCCTTGAAAGCGACAGCTTTCGCCTTTATCAAGGCTGCTGGTACTCAGTTATTGGGCTTTCAATTCCATACATGGTTTTGGAGTGAACCGTTCCATAGTTAAGTACAGTACTCAGAACATGGTATGAAGACAGGAAACAAAGATGTTTAGAAGCTCAATATTCTGCTTTATTGCAAGTTGTGATCATACCAGACATGATTTTGAATAATGACACTAACAGTACAGTCCAATAACTGGTACTACAGTACCCAACACCCCTCTGTTCAGACTGTGGTTTTCATTTTATTGCATTTTGGCTTTATGATTCTGTAATATCCACAGAGCAACTTACAGGGATACTTCTGGATGTTGGCAATGAGGCCCTTTATCTACTTCCCAGAGTCAGATGTACTCATGGATACAATTGTTATGTGTCTGTGTCCAGTATGAAGGAAGTTAGGTAGTTTCCCGAGGCAATGCTAACTAGCATCAGCGTAATGACAGGAATTCTATGGGTATCTACTAGCATGCTAGCAGATACCCATAGACTTCCAGTCATTGCGCTAACGCTAGTAAGAGTTGGCTTGCAAAACTACCTAACTTCCTTCACACTGGACACAGAGACATAACAATTGTATCCATGAGTTCATCTGACTCTGGGAAGTAGATAAAAAGGGCCTCATTGCCAAAATCCAGAAGTATCCCTTTAAGGAATCAATCAACCAACTTCTCTAATCACACTTCTTATTATATGCACAATTTTCAGTTGATAATACATTAAGTAGTACAAACACAACAATACTACAATATATTGACTTAAGCTATTGGATAAAAATACATTAGAAAACGTGATTTAAAACATAAAACGACAAGCAGTTACAGCCTCAACAAGGCTTTGATGGACGATGTTGAGTTAAACAGGAATTTTAGTTTTCATACCCAGAATTCCTAATGCTCCTCTTCAGTGTATTCTAATACAACTGAGAAATTCACCCTATCTCCTCCTTATACAGCGCCTTGCAAAATTATTCATCCCCCTTTGCGTTTTTCCTATTTTATTGCATTACAACCTGTAATTTAAATGTATTTGTATTTCATGTAATGGACATACTCAAAATAGTCCAAATTGGTGAAGTGAAATGAAAAAAATTACTTGTTTCAAAAAATTCTAAAAAATAAACAACGGAAAAGTGGTGTGTATATGTATTCACCCCCTTTGCTATGAAGTCCCTAAATAAGATCTGGTGCAACCAATTACCTTCAGAAGTCACATAATTAGTTAAATAAAGTCCACCTGTGTGCAATCTAAGTGTCACATGATCTCAGTATATATACACCTGTTCTGAAAGGCCCCAGAGTCTGCAACACCACTTAGCAAGGGGCACCATGAAGACCAAGGAGCTCTCCAAACAGGTCAGGGACAAAGTTGTGGAGAAGTACAGATCAGGGTTGGGTTATAAAAAAATATCTGAAACTTTGAACATCCCACAGAGCACCATTAAATCCATTATTAAAAAATTGAAAGAATATGGCACCACAACAAACCTGCCAAGCGAGGGCTGCCCACCAAAACTCACAGACCAGGCAAGGAGGGCATTAATCAGAGGCAACAAAGAGACCAAAGATAACCCTGAAGGAACTGCAAAGCTCCACAGCGGAGATTGGAGTATCTGTCCATAGGACCACATTAAGCCGTATACTCCACAGAGCTGGGCTTTACGGAAGGGTGGCCAGGAAAAAAGCCATTGCTTAAAGAAAAAAATAAGCAAACACGTTTGGTGATCACCAAATGGCATGTGGGAGACTCCCCAAACATATGGAAGAAGGTACTCTGGTCAGATGAGACTAAAATGTTGCTTTTTGGCCATCAAGGAAAACGCTAGGTCTGGCGCAAACCCAACACCTCTCATCACCCTAAGAACACCATCCCCACAGTGAAGCATGGTGGTGGAAGCATCATGCTGTGGGGGTTGTTTTTCATCGGCAGGGACTGGGAAACTGGTCAGAATTGAAGGAATTATGGATGGCGCTAAATACAGGGAAATTCTTGAGGGAAACCTGTTTCAGTCTTCCAGAGATTTGAGACTGGGACGGAGGTTCAACTTCCAGCATACTGCTAAAGCAACACTTGAGTGGTTTAAGGGGAAACATTTAAATGTCTTGGAATGGCCTAGTCAAAGCCCAGACCTCAATCCAATTGAGATTTTGTGGTATGACTTAAAGATTGTTGTACACCAGCAGAACCCATCCAACTTGAAGGAGCTGGAGCAGTTTTGCCTTGAAGAATGAGAAAAAGTCCCAGTGGCTAGATGTGCAAAGCTTAAAGAGACATACCCCAAGAGACTTCCAGCTGTAATTGCTGCAAAAGGTGGCTCTACAAAGTATTGACTTGGGGGGGGGGAATAGTTATGCATGCTCAAGTTCTGTTTTTTTGTCTTATTTCTTGTTTGTTTCACAATTATTATTTTTTTTTGGCATCTTCAAAGTGGTAGGCATGTTGTGTAAATCAAATGATACAAACCCCCAAAAAATCAATTTTAATTCCAGGTTGTAACGCAACACAATAGGAAAAATGCCAAGGGGGGTGAATACTTTCGCAAGCCACTATAGCAGGTATAATGGTACTAGCTAGTGTAGTCAGGATGGCAGAAGTACTGTGAAATGTCTGGACTCATTCATCTCTCTACAGTAGGTTCATAATAAGTGCCTTAATTCTGTCTTTGACACCAACCACATTGAAGACACCAAACGTGTTTATTCACAACCACTTGTAAACAATGCTAATCTATCTTCTTTCGGTAAGTCACTTTATCTTTGGTTTCCTGTTGTTTATCAGAGAACATGTCTTTCGTTTCCCCCATCTTTCCAGAGAAACGTTCTTTCGTCTCTTCCATCTTTCCAGAGAAACAATCTTTCGTCTCTTCCATCTTTCCAGAGAAACGTTCCTTTGTCTCTTCCATCTTTCCAGAGAAACGTTCTTTCGTCTCTTCCATCTTTCCAGAGAAACGTTCTTTCGTCTCTTCCATCTTTCCAGAGAAACGCTCTTTCGTATCTTCCATTTTCCCTGAGAGTAGTTCTTTGGTTTCCTCCATTTTTTCAGAGAACAGTTCCTTAGTTTCCTCCATCTTCTCTGTGAGTTTCTCCCGGGTCTCTTCCATCCGGTCCTGCAGGTAGTCTTTAACGGGCGGAGGGGTGGAGAAGTAGCCGTGTTTACGGAGGTACTGCACTGAGAAGGACGTCCCACCCAGAGTCACAGTGTATCTGGCAGGGGTTGCAATCTGAAGGAAATCAGGATCAAGTAAGACACTGTTAAAGTTCAGTAGAACAAGTGAATTGAAGCTGCTGTTGCAATCTGAAGAAAATAACACCACCACTATTCAACCAAAACGCTGCTGTGAGTATTTCTGCTTACCTTGAACATGTCATCGTATGTACATATCTTTTTACCTTGAACATGTCATTGTATGTACATATTTATTTACCTTGAACATGTAATCGTATGTACGTATATTCTTATCTTGAACATATAGGCAGTGAGTACTCTTACCTTGAACATATAGGCAGTGAGTACTCTTACCTTGTACATGGCATAGGCAGTGAGTATTCTTACCTTGTACATGGCATAGGCAGTGAGTACTCTTACCTTGTACTGTGCCTTCAGAAAGTATTCACACCCCTTGACTATTTCCCCCAAAAAATTGTATTACAGCCTGATTTTAAAATTGATTAAATTGAGATTGTGTGTCACTGGCCTACACACGCAACACACCATAATGTCAAAGTGGAATTATGTTTTTACAAATGAATTAAAAATGAAAAGCTGAAATGTCTTGAGTCAATAAGTATTCACCCCCTTTCTTATGGCAAGCATAAATAAGTTCAGGAGTAAACATTTGCTTGAAGATGTACTATGCAGAAATCGCTCCGCCATTTCCTGGTTGCTAAAATTCTAATAGTTTGCCTAATTTCAGTTTGTGACAAAACAAGCAGGTATAGTGTAGAGAATCATTGTACCATTTAAAATCGCTGTGAAATATATTTTCCATAACCATATTGTATTTTCAGCTGTTTGAAGCGTACAAAATCGAAAGTAAAAGACTCAAAAACTAAACTTAAGCACGGGAAGCATAGAAATAGCTCACATAGAACAGATCTACCGCTTCTTAGACTTGCTTTCAATGAGAATGACAGATTGGTAACTCACATTTCTATGTGAATTTGGTCAGGTCTCCCAAAAAGTTACATATTGCACCTTTAAAGGAAAAATCCACCCAACACCACTCATTCCTTTAATTTACAGTGTTAAATAACAGTAATGTGAGATTTTTTTTGGGTGAACAAATGTTTCATTTTGGCGTTATAATAAGGTTGGTTGATAGCAACATGGAAAATCATTGTGGAAATCTGTTGCAGCTCAAGTCGACTACAAAATCCACAATGCAATGCCCTCTCTATGGGCTGGCTGGCTGGCTAACGTAGCTCCACACAATAATACCAAAGATAATATCAGCATGTAACTTAGTGCAGTTTATTTATGCGATTTTACAGCTAGCTATCAATTTAGGAGTCTACAATCACATCATATTCTAATTTGTGGAACAATCTGCAGAGTTCACTGCAGTTAGATATGCTGGTGCCTCTCAGGCAGTTTACATTATTGATGGAGGACCTCTATGTAGTTGAATGTGATTTGCTTTTATTAAATATGTTTATTTTGGTTTACTGTGTGCTGAATTATATTGTTTTATACACGTATATTGTTTTATTATTCTGTTTTTATTGTGATGTATACAGGGCTCTCTTGTAAAATAGGGATTGCGTGAATAGTTTAGCAACCGCGTGACTCATTATGACAACGTGAATGCAATTGGTGGACAGTCTGCTGGGTGGGGCGTTAAACGTTCCTTCATTCATAGGATTCCCATCTCCTTTCTATAATTTCTCTGGCAACTGCACCCTGGCCTAGAGGCAGACAAATAGGAAAATTAATGTGCTAGCCCCTCCGTTAAATTACACATTTCTCGTGGTAGGAATATCGGCCAGTATTGAAATCTGACATGATAGACGTTTTCGCAGTCATAGTTATATTAACTTCCAGTGTAGTGAGAGCGACTATTTCACGCTACTATATAATACCAGCCGGATTTCTGCCTACTTGAACGGCAATAACTCAGATACACATGAAATGACCCAAGGAATCGACAGTACATCACTCAGAGATGCACAAAAACAATAACATTCAAAATGGGTGAACCTTTCCTTTAAGAAATCATCTAATAAGTTGCATGGACCACTCTGTGTGCAATAGTGTTTAACATGATTTACAATACAATTACAATACACCCGATGTCACAGGAAGGCCAAAAAGATCATCAAGGACATCAACCACCCGAGCCACTGCCTGTTCACCCCACTATCATCCAGAAGACGAGGTCAGTACAGGTGCATCAAAGCTGGGACCGAGAGACTGAAAAACAGCTTCTCTCTCAAGGCCATCAGACTGTTAAACATCATAATGACACACATTTTTGCAAATGTATTAAAAATAAAAACATACCTTATTTACACAAGTATTCAGACCCTTTGCTATGAGACTCGAAATTGAGTTCAGATGCATCCCGTTTCCATTGATCATCCTTGAGATGTTTCTACAACTTGATTGGAGTCCAGCTGTGGTCAATTAAATTGATTGGACATGATTTGGAAAGCCTCACTCCTGTCTATATAAGGTCCCACAGTTGACAGTGCATGTCAGAGCAAAAACCAAGCCATGAGGTCGAAGGAATTGTCTGTAGAGCTCAGAGACAGCATTGTGTCGAGGCACAGATCTGGGGAAGGGTACCAAAAAATTTCTGCAGCATTGAAGGTCCCCAAGAACAGTGGCCTCCATCATTCTTAAATGGAAGAAGTTTGGAACCACCAAGACTCTTCCTAGAGCTGGCCGCCCAGCTAACTGAGCAATCGGGGGAGAAGGGCCTTGGTCAGGGAGGTGACCAAGAACCCGATGGTCACTCTGACAGAGTTCCTCTGTGAAGATGGGAGAACTTTCCAGAAGGACAACCATCTCTTCAGCACTCCACCAATCAGGCCTTTATGGTAGAGTGGCCAGACGGAAGCCACTCCTCAGTAAAAGGCACATGACAGCCCGCTTGGAGTTTGCCAAAAGGCACCTAAAGGACTCTCAGACCATGAGAAACAAGATTCTCTGGTTTGATGAAACCAAGATGGAACTCTTTGACCTGAATGCCAAGCATCACGTCTGGAGGAAACCTGGCACCATCCCTACGGTGAAGCATGGTGGTGGCAGCATCATGCTGTGGGGATGATTTTCAGCAGCAGGGACTGGGAGACTAGTCAGAGAAATCCTTGATGAAAACCTGCACCAGAGCACTCAGGACCTCAGACTGGGGCGAAGGTTCACCTTCCAACAGGACAACGACCTTAAGCACACAGGCAAGACAATGAAGGAGTGGCTTCGGGACAAGTCTCTGAATGTCCTTGAGTGGCCCAGCCAGAGCATGGACTTGAACCTGATCGACCATCTTTGGAGAGACCTGAAAATAGCTGTGCAGTGACGCTCCCCATCCAACCTGACAGAGCTTGAGAGGATCTGCAGAGAAGAATGGGAGAAACTCCCCAAATACAGGTGTGCCAAGCTTGTAGCATCATACCCAAGAAGACTTGATGCTGTAATCACTGCCAAAGGTGCTTCAAAGTACTGAGTAAAGGGTCTGAATACTTATGTAAATGTGATTTTTTTTGCTTTGTCATTATGGGGTTTTGTGTAGATTGATGAGGGGAAAAAACAATAGAATCCATTTTAGAATAAGGCTGTAACAAAATGTGGAAAAAGTCACGGAGTCTGAATACTTTCCGAATGCACTGTATCATCGGCAGTGAGTATTCTTACCTTGAACATATCATAGGCAGTGAGTATTCTTACCTTGAACATATCATAGGCAGTGAGTATTCTTACTTTGTACATATCACAAGGCGTTGAGTACTCTTACTTTGAACATGGCATAGGCAGTGAGGGCATAGCCACCAGAGGAGTGATTCAGCAGACCAACAATCTTCTCTGGTAAACCAATGAACTCCAGAAAAGGCACCACATTCACTCCCCTGTGGAAGATACAGTGAGGTTAACTAAGGACAGATACTGTGCCCTCACATGAAGGTTTATTAGGTACACCACCTAGTTCACCAAAATGTTTAGCTTCTACAAACAGTGAGTGACGTGGCCGTGGCTATACAACAGGCATCCAGGCATCCAGTTACTGTTGAACGTTAGAACGGGAAAAAACAAGCGCACTAAGTGACTGAGCGTGGTATGATCGTCGGTGCCAGACGCGCCGGTTCCAGTATCTCAGAAACGGCTCCTGGGCTTTTCACGCACAACACTGTCTAGGGAAGCAGTTCCCGATATGAAAATGGGGTCGCAGGGAGAATTTCCCAAATCCTGAGAAAAAGAAATATATATACAGTACCAGTTAAATGTTTGGACACACCTACTCATTCAAGGCTTTTTCTTTATTTTGTACTATTTTCTACATTGTAGAAGAATAGTGAAGACATCAAAACTATGAAATAACACGTATGGAATCATGTAGTAAGCAAAGACTGTGTTAAACAAATCAAAATATATTTTATATTTGAGATTCTTCAAATAGCCACCCTTTGCCTTGATGACAGCTTCTCTCAACCAGCTTCACCTGGAATGCTTTTCCAACAGTCTTGAAGGACTTCCCACATATGCTGAGCACTTATTGGCTGCTTTTCCTTCACTCTGCGGTCCAACTCATCCCAAACCATCTCAATTGGGTTGAGGTCAGGTGATTGTGGAGGCCAAGTCATCTGATGCAGCACTCCATCACTCTCCTTCTTGGTCAAATAGCCCTTACACAGCCTGGAGGTGTGTTGGGTCATTCTCCTGTTGAAAAACAAATGATAGTCCCACTAAGCCCAAATCAGATGGGATTGCGCATCACTGCAGAATGCTGTGGTAGCCATGCTGGTTAAGTGTGCCTTGAATTCTAAATAAATCACAGACAGTGTCATCAGCAAAGCACACCATAACACCTCCTCCTCCATGCTTTATGGTGGGAAATACACATTCGGAGATCATCCGTTCACCCACACCGCGTCTCACAAAGACACCGCGGTTGGAACCAAAAATCTCAAATTTGGACTCCAGACCAAAGGACACATTTCCACCAGTCTAATGTCCATTGCTTGTGTTTCTTGGCCCAAGCAAGTCTGTTCTTCTTATTGGTGTCCTTTAGTAGTGGTTTCTTTGCAGCAATTCGACCATGAAGGCCTGATTCACGCAGTCTCCTCTGAACAGTTGATGTTGAGATGTGTCTGTTACTTGAACTCTGCGAAGCATTTATTTGAACTGCAATTTCTGAGGCTGGTAACTCTAATGAACTTATCCTCTGCAGCAGAGGTAACTCTGGGTCTTCCTTTCCTGGTGCGGTCCTCACAAGAGCCAGTTTCATCATAGCGCTTGATGGTTTTTGGGACTGCACTTGAAGAAACGTTCAAAGTTCTTGAAATGTTCCGTATTGACTGACCTTCATGTCTTAAAGTAATGATGGACTGTCGTTTCTCTTTGCATATTTGAGCTGTTCTTGTCATAATATGGACTTGGTATTTTACCAAATAGGGCTATCTTCTGTATATCCCCCCTACCTTGTCACAACACAACTGATTGGCTCAAACACATTAACTTTTAAGAAGACACACCTGTTAATATAAATGCATTCCAGATGACTACCTCATGAAGCTGGTTGAGAGAATGCCAAGAGTGTGCAAAGCTGTCATCAAGGCAAAGGGTGGCTATTTGAAGAATCTCAAATATAAAATAGATTTTGATTTGTTTAACACTTTTTTGGTTACTACATGATTCCATATGTGTTATTTCGTAGTTTTGATGTCTTCACTATTATTCTACAATGTAAAATATTGTAAAAACAAAGAAAAACCCTTGAATGAGTAGGTGTGTCCAAACTTTTGACTGGTAGTGTATATATAAATTATATATGAATCATTCCCACAGTGAATGGCTAGGCCCGCTACACTATGAAACCACACACTATTGACTTTGATATTACCGGACGCAACTGATATGGTGAAAACAATGTGTTGGGAGGCAGAGGCACAGAAACCCACATCAATAACTCTGTCAGATAACACTGTTCAACAAAGAATTGATGCTATTTCTAGCAATCAAGAGGAAACTGACTGAACGACTCAAACTCCCCAGCTGGACGTTAGCTGTGAGGGCTGACATGCCCATGTATTGACTTTTGTCCGCTATACATGTCGGGGGGATGCTATTCACGAGGACATATTGTTCTGTCTCACGATTCCCGAGCATGAAAGGGCACAGGGGATGTTCAGTGTGCTGCGTGGCTATATTGACGAAAATGGGATGGAATGGTGGGCTTTTGCACAGACGGAGCTCCATCTACGGCGGGACGGCCTCTGCACTAGTTCTGAATGTGTCTCCCTCTGCCATATGGATAGATTGTATGATAGACCGAGAGCAATTGGCGGCAAAAGAGCTGCGCACAGAACCCGGAGATATACTGCAGCAGGTAATTTCGATTGTAAACTATACTGAACAAAAATATAAACGCAACATGTAAAGTGTTGGTCCCATTTTTCATGAGCTGAAATGACAGATCCCAGAAATGTTCCATATGCACCAACATTATTTTTTGGAAAAGCTGATTTTCCTCAAATGTTGTGCACACATTTGTTTACATCCCTGTTAGTGAGCATTTCTCCTTTGTCAAGATAATCCATCCACCTGACCTGCTGAAGAGTATTTCTGTCTGTAATAAAGCCCTTTTCTGGGGAAAAACTCATTCTAATTGGCTGGACCTCACTCCCCAGTGGGTGGGCCTGGCTCCCAAGGGGGTGAGCCTATGCCCTCCCAGGCCCACCCATGGCTGTGCCCCTGCCCAGTCATGTGAAATCCATAGATTAGGGCCTAATTTTTTTTCTTCAATTGACTGATTTCCTTCTATGAAGTGTAAACTCAGGAAAATCGTTGAAATTGTTGCGTTTATATTTTTGTTCAGTATACATCAAACCACATCCACTGCACCCACGCCTGTTCACAAAATGATGTGGAGATATAGGATCAGAGCATGACAATGTTCTATTTCACACCGAGGCTTGGTGGTTATCGAGGGGGAGTGTTGGAAAGATTTTTCGCATTGAGAGAGGAACTGTTGTCATTCACAATGAATGTAAAAAAAAAAAAAAAAATGAATGTGTAATGAAAAGAACATGCGTCTCCTTGCCTATGGAACAGACATATTTGGGAAACTGAACGCAAGGGAAATACAAAAACATTCTACAGATGTGACCTTATCAGTCGATTCAGAGGAAATAATTCTTATTGAAGAGAGTCTTTCAAAAGAGAACCATGCCCCCTTCCCTCGGCTGTGCTTCTAACAGAAAACAGCATCAGTAAGTGTCCCACACGAGGGATGACTGCTCACCTCCAACGCTTGGAAGAGCAACATGGGACCTACTTCCCAATCCGTTTGACTGTGATCCTAACTCAGTTGACATGCTGGTAAGTGAAATTGAACAGCTGATCGAGCTGTCATGTGACCAAATCCATTCACGGGTCACTACAGAGGAGTTTTGGTTCCTGACTCAAAGGGCCTAACACCCTGCCGTCTGCCTCTGAGCATTAATGCTGCGTTCAAAACAACTGGGAACTGGGAACTCGGAAATCTCCAACTTCCGACTTCAGTGCGTTCAAGACTACTGGGAACTCAGAAAAAAACGAGCTCCGACTGGGAAAAATATTTTTGAACGGTCATCCAACTCGGAATTCCAACTCGGGAACTTGGGCCTCTTTCTAGAGCTCCGACTTTCCGACCTGAAGATCACTAACGTCATGATTTGACCTCGTATTTCCCGGTTGTCTTGAAAGCACCATAAAACTCATGGTACCTTTAGTCAGCTCATATCTGTGTGAAGCTGGATTCAGTGCTCTCGTCTGTATTAAAACCAAATATCGATCCAGGTTGGATGCGACAGCAGAGATGAGGTGCGCACTGTTGACCATGCCCCCTGACAAGCACACCCATCTCATTAGTGGTGGTGAGATATGATACATTATGTCAGACTAATTTGCAATTGACTGTCATAGCCCCAAATAAAAAAGTAAACACTGACTGTTAATTACATATTTTTTTTCACATGGTTGGGGACGCGAGAATTTTCAGATATAAAAATGGGGTTGTGGGCCAAAAAAGTTTGAGAACCCCTGGTCTAGGGTTTACCGAGAATGGTGCGAAAAACAAAAAACATCCAGTCAGCGGCAGTCCTGTGGGCAAAAAACAGCTCGTTGATGAGAGGTCAAAGGAGAATGGCAAGAATGGTGCAAGCTAACATGCTGGCCATAAACTGGCAAATAACGGCGCAGTACAACAGCGGTGTGCAGAACGGCATCTCCGAACGCAGGAAGTAGGGGTGCTGAAGGTACTGCACCCCCTAATAAATACAGGACAAGCCTTTACTTGTCCATGCCCCGAAGAATTCAGGCTGTTCTACAGGCAAAACGGGGTCTGACCCGGTACTAGATTGGTGTACCTAATAAACTGGCCATGTGTATCTCGGTAATAGTCTGTATGACACTGTAACCTACCTATCTTAACAAACTTACTACAGTGAACACAACAGCAATGCCATTAACCTCAGGCCAAAAGACCAGTTAGGTACCTGCACTTTCTACATTATCTATGCAGAGCTAAATGATTTATAACAAATGACCACAGTAATGTAGAAATCCCCAGGAGGAGGAATACCAGAGACAGATGGGTTAGGGTTAATGTAGGAATCCCCAGGGGGAGGAATACCAGAGACAGGTGGGTTAGGGTTAATGTAGGAATCCCCAGGGGGAGGAACACCAGAGACAGATGGGTTAGGGTTGATGTAGGAATACCAGAGACAGGTGGGTTAGGGTTGATGTAGGAATCCCCAGGGGGAGGAACACCAGAGACAGATGGGTTAGGGTTGATGTAGGAATCCCCAGGGGGAGGATTACCAGAGACAGATGGGTTAGGGTTGATGTAGGAATCCCCAGGGGGAGGATTACCAGAGACAGGTGGGTTAGGGTTAATGTAGGAATCCCCAGGGGAAGGAACACCAGAGACAGATGGGTTAGGGTTAATGTAGAAATCCCCAGGGGGAGGAATACCAGAGACAGATGGGTTAGGGTTAATGTAGGAATACCAGAGACAGGTGGGTTAGGGTTGATGTAGGAATCCCCAGGGGGAGGAACACCAGAGACAGATGGGTTAGGGTTAATGTAGGAATCCCCAGGGGGAGGAACACCAGAGACAGATGGGTTAGGGTTAATGTAGGAATCCCCAGGGGGAGGAACACCAGAGACAGATGGGTTAGGGTTGATGTAGGAATACCAGAGACAGGTGGGTTAGGGTTGATGTAGAAATCCCCAGGGGGAGGCACACCAGAGACAGGTGGGTTAGGGTTAATGTAGAAATCCCCAGGGGGAGGAATACCAGAGACAGATGGGTTAGGGTTAATGTAGGAATCCCCAGGGGGAGGAATACCAGAGACAGATGGGTTAGGGTTAATGTAGGAATCCCCAGGGGGAGGAACACCAGAGACAGATGGGTTAGGGTTGATGTAGGAATACCAGAGACAGGTGGGTTAGGGTTGATGTAGAAATCCCCAGGGGGAGGCACACCAGAGACAGGTGGGTTAGGGTTAATGTAGAAATCCCCAGGGGGAGGAACACCAGAGACAGATGGGTTAGGGTTGATGTAGGAATACCAGAGACAGGTGGGTTAGGGTTGATGTAGAAATCCCCAGGGGAGGCACACCAGAGACAGATGGGTTAGGGTTAATGTAGGAATCCCCAGGGGGAGGCACACCAGAGACAGATGGGTTAGGGTTGATGTAGGAATACCAGAGACAGGTGGGTTAGGGTTGATGTAGGAATCCCCAGGGGGAGGAACACCAGAGACAGATGGGTTAGGGTTGATGTAGGAATCCCCAGGGGGAGGATTACCAGAGACAGATGGGTTAGGGTTGATGTAGGAATCCCCAGGGGGAGGATTACCAGAGACAGGTGGGTTAGGGTTAATGTAGGAATCCCCAGGGGAAGGAACACCAGAGACAGATGGGTTAGGGTTAATGTAGAAATCCCCAGGGGGAGGAATACCAGAGACAGATGGGTTAGGGTTAATGTAGGAATACCAGAGACAGGTGGGTTAGGGTTGATGTAGGAATCCCCAGGGGGAGGAACACCAGAGACAGATGGGTTAGGGTTAATGTAGGAATCCCCAGGGGGAGGAACACCAGAGACAGATGGGTTAGGGTTAATGTAGGAATCCCCAGGGGGAGGAACACCAGAGACAGATGGGTTAGGGTTGATGTAGGAATACCAGAGACAGGTGGGTTAGGGTTGATGTAGAAATCCCCAGGGGGAGGCACACCAGAGACAGGTGGGTTAGGGTTAATGTAGAAATCCCCAGGGGGAGGAATACCAGAGACAGATGGGTTAGGGTTAATGTAGGAATCCCCAGGGGGAGGAATACCAGAGACAGATGGGTTAGGGTTAATGTAGGAATCCCCAGGGGGAGGAACACCAGAGACAGATGGGTTAGGGTTGATGTAGGAATACCAGAGACAGGTGGGTTAGGGTTGATGTAGAAATCCCCAGGGGGAGGCACACCAGAGACAGGTGGGTTAGGGTTAATGTAGAAATCCCCAGGGGGAGGAACACCAGAGACAGATGGGTTAGGGTTGATGTAGGAATACCAGAGACAGGTGGGTTAGGGTTGATGTAGAAATCCCCAGGGGAGGCACACCAGAGACAGATGGGTTAGGGTTAATGTAGGAATCCCCAGGGGGAGGCACACCAGAGACAGATGGGTTAGGGTTGATGTAGGAATACCAGAGACAGGTGGGTTAGGGTTGATGTAGGAATCCCCAGGGGGAGGAATACCAGAGACAGGTGGGTTAGGGTTAATGTAGGAATCCCCAGGGGGAGGAACACCAGAGACAGATGGGTTAGGGTTAATGTAGAAATCCCCAGGGGGAGGCACACCAGAGACAGGTGGGTTAGGGTTAATGTAGGAATCCCCAGGGGAAGGAACACCATAGACAGATGGGTTAGGGTTAATGTAGGAATCCCCAGCGGAAGGAACACCATAGACAGATGGGTTAGGGTTAATGTAGGAATCCCCAGGGGGAGGAATACCAGAGACAGATGGGTTAGGGTTAATGTAGGAATCCCCAGGGGGCGGAATACCAGAGACAGGTGGGTTAGGGTTAATGTAGGAATCCCCAGGGGGAGGAATACCAGAGACAGATGGGTTAGGGTTAATGTAGGAATCCCCAGGGGGAGGAATACCAGAGACAGATGGGTTAGGGTTAATGTAGAAATCCCCAGGGGGAGGAATACCAGAGACAGATGGGTTAGGGTTAATGTAGGAATCCCCAGGGGAAGGAACACCATAGACAGATGGGTTAGGGTTAATGTAGGAATCCCCAGGGGGAGGAATACCAGAGACAGATGGGTTAGGGTTAATGTAGGAATCCCCAGGGGGAGGAATACCAGAGACAGATGGGTTAGGGTTAATGTAGGAATACCCAGGGGAAGGAACACCATAGACAGATGGGTTAGGGTTAATGTAGGAATCCCCAGGGGAAGGAACACCATAGACAGATGGGTTAGGGTTAATGTAGGAATCCCCAGGGGAAGGAACACCATAGACAGATGGGTTAGGGTTAATGTAGGAATCCCCAGGGGGAGGAATACCAGAGACAGATGGGTTAGGGTTAATGTAGGAATCCCCAGGGGGAGGAACACCAGAGACAGATGGGTTAGGGTTAATGTAGGAATCCCCAGGGGGAGGAACACCAGAGACAGATGGGTTAGGGTTAATGTAGGAATCCCCAGGGGGAGGAATACCAGAGACAGATGGGTTAGGGTTAATGTAGGAATCCCCAGGGGGAGGAATACCAGAGACAGGTGGGTTAGGGTTAATGTAGGAATCCCCAGGGGGAGGAACACCAGAGACCGGTGGGTTAGGGTTAATGTAGGAATCCCCAGGGGGAGGAACACCAGAGACAGATGGGTTAGGGTTGATGTAGGAATCCCCAGGGGGAGGAACACCAGAGACAGATGGGTTAGGGTTAATGTAGGAATCCCCAGGGGGAGGAACACCAGAGACAGATGGGTTAGGGTTAATGTAGGAATCCCCAGGGGGAGGAACACCAGAGACAGATAGGTTAGGGTTAATGTAGGAATCCCCAGGGGGAGGAATACCAGAGACAGGTGGGTTAGGGTTAATGTAGGAATCCCCAGGGGGAGGAATACCAGAGACAGATGGGTTAGGGTTAATGTAGGAATCCCCAGGGGGAGGAACACCAGAGACCGGTGGGTTAGGGTTAATGTAGGAATCCCCAGGGGGAGGAATACCAGAGACAGGTGGGTTAGGGTTAATGTAGGAATCCCCAGGGGGAGGAACACCAGAGACAGATGGGTTAGGGTTAATGTAGGAATCCCCAGGGGGAGGAACACCAGAGACAGGTGACTCACTGCATAGCAGCATAGTAGAAGGTCCCGAACCAGACGCTGGAGGTCAGGAGATGGACAGGTATCATCACCTTCCCATACTGCTTAAATGTCTTCTTGAACCTCTGGACCAGACCAATGGACTTGTCCTGCAGAGGGTCTATCTCTGGGGCCTGCGGTAGGGCCTCCACAGGCAGCTTGGAGGAGTCTGCTCCATAGAGAGGCTCTGTTCCAGCCAGGCTGGGGGGATGGCTGGGTGGGTCCTGGTCCTCTGGTTGGAGCTTGGGCCGGTCTACTGCCCTGTTAACGGCTGAGCTACTGACCCAGCGCTGGCCTGGCCCGGGGGGCAGGCGGGCTACAACACACAGCGACTCGGCCAGGCGAGCCTCACACACTGACAGGCCCATGACCATGGACCGCACGTAGGCCATCTGCCGCAATGCACCCTGGGACAGAACACGATGCATCTCCTCCTCCCTGAGACGTTTGACCACAGCCTGCAGATAGCACACACTCTTCATCATCATCATCAGGGTTTGCTAATGACTATCAATTACAAGAGGAATAATCATTTATGTTGATAAGTATATATTAAGTTAGGAAGGCTATGATCAAAGTGAAGAAATGTATCTGATGTAATAATAAGATATTGCATCATACCAACACATACCTCCAACTAGAGTAGCTCAAACATTAATCCAGCACCTGAAATGAAAACGGTCCAAATAAAAAAATGATAAACACATTAATCTATGCACAGAAGTTAGCCACAACAGACTAATCCAGTAGCAACCTACTGTGGATGATTCTGAGCAAGACGTATTAATAGGGGAGCAAAAACAAGCAAAGGTCTGGTTGAACTAAGTTTGCTAACTACACACAACCATATTCGAATATATAGATAACAAGCCAAATAAAAAGCTAAGTAGCTAGCTAGCCAAGTTACTATGTGCAAAGGTTAGCTAGAGAACTTGCAAAACATCTATCCTTCTATAGCTAGCTGGCTGGCTGTGTGGTTGACATTGGGGGAGTCTGGAGGAGGGCAAACAGCGCACTGTTTACGTCTTCACTTGTAAAGCTTCCAGAACAACTCAGTGGAAACACCGGCCAGCACAGGCCAGTTTTAGATACGGTTAGCTGACGTTAGTTGTCTGGCTAAGGCCTGATTCTGAAAGAAAGCCAATTTAGGTCGTTGGCTTGCTAGCTAAATTAGCTAGCTAGCGGACACTGGGAAAGTAGTTGTGTAGACATTTTCCGGAAGTTGTAAAACTACCTGACAAAGCTTTTGCGTAACGGAATACGTACATTCAAATTGAAGATGTGTGATCCAGTCCAAAGTGTTTTCTGCAGTTGTATGAGCCATAAGTGCATAGAACGCCCGTCCTGTCATTCAAAGACCTTAGAGCAGAGATCGAGGGGATCCGCGTGTTACTGGGGACCGCGCAATGCTCCATGGGATTCGTAGTTAGTTTGTCGCGAGATTTGTGTCAGTAAACTGAGTAAAGACAGCGCTTCCTTCTGCTTCTTCAATGAGGTTTAACGGCGGTTGGCATCCAATTTGTTGCATTACCGCCACCTACTAGACTGGAGTACAACTCCCTTATATTTTGCTTGAAAAATCCAATCTTACTGAAACATTTACATACATTTACATTTTAGTCATTTAGCAGACGCTCTTATCCAGAGCGACTTACAGTTAGTGAGTGCATACATTATTTTATTTTTTTTCATACTGGCCCCCCGTGGGAATCGAACCCACAACCCTGGCGTTGCAAACGCCATGCTCTACCAACTGAGCTACATCCCTGCCGGCCATTCCCTCCCCTACCCTGGACGACGCTGGGCCAATTGTGCGCCGCCCTATGGGTCTCCCGGTCACGGCCGGCTACGACAGAGCCGAAACATTTATAACTTGCTGGCCTATCCTTCTGTACTGGTACATATCTCCTACTCTCACCACGCCCCCCTTGACCCATCTTCCTCTACTTTCTTCACTGCCTCAGCATACGACACCCTCTGCTCTACTCTAACCCTGGAAACCTCAACCTGCTTCTCCCGCACGGGACATTTCTAATCCCCAGCCCCATGGCCACCCCTACAATTAACACATACCACCACTTTCCTCACTGCTACACATTCCTTTGTCTCATGCCATTCTGCATGAGACAAAGGACCTCCCTCCTTCCTACATACTGCTGCCACATGCCCATAAGTTTGACACCTGTAACATCATAATGTATTCGGCACATAAGCTCGTACATTTACATTTTACATTTACGTCATTTAGCAGACGCTCTTATCCAGAGCGACTTACAAATTGGTGCATTCACCTTATAGCCAGTGGGATAACCACTTCACAATATGTTTTTTTTTTCTTTCTTTGGGGTGGGGTAAGGGGGGGTAGAAGGATTACTTTATCCTATCCCAGGTATTCCTTAAAGAGGTGGGGTTTCAAGTGTCTCCAAAAGGTGGTGAATGACTCCGCTGTCCTGGCGTCGTGAGGGAGCTTGTTCCACCATTGGGGTGCCAGAGCAGCAAACAGTTTTGACTGGGCTGAGCGGGAACTGTGCTTCCGCAGAGGTAGGGGGGCCAGCAGGCCAGAGGTGGATGAACGCAATGCCCTCGTTTGGGTGTAGGGACTGATCAGAGCCTGAAGGTACGGAGGTGCCGTTCCCCTCACAGCTCCGTAGGCAAGCACCATGGTTTTGTAGCAGATGCAAGCTTCAACTGGAAGCCAGTGGAGTGTGCGGAGGAGCGGGGTGACGTGAGAGAACTTGGGAAGGTTGAACACCAGACGGGCTGCGGCATTCTGGATGAGTTGTAGGGGTTTAATGGCACAGGCAGGGAGCCCAGCCAACAGCGAGTTGCAGTAATCCAGACGGGAGATGACAAGTGCCTGGATTAGGACCTGTGCCGCTTCCTGTGTAAGGCAGGGTCGTACTCTCCGAATGTTGTAGAGCATGAACCTACAGGATCGGGTCACCGCCTTGATGTTAGCGGAGAATGACAGGGTGTTGTCCAGGGTCACGCCAAGGCTCTTCGCACTCTGGGAGGAGGACACAACAGAGTTGTCAACCGTGATGGCGAGATCATGGAACGGGCAGTCCTTCCCCGGGAGGAAGAGCAGCTCCGTCTTGCTGAGGTTCAGCTTGAGGTGGTAATCTGTCATCCACACTGATATGTCTGCCAGACATGCAGAGATGCGATTCGCCACCTGGTTATCAGAAGGGGGAAAGGAGAAGATTAGTTGTGTGTCGTCTGCGTAGCAATGATAGGAGAGGCCATGTGAGGATATGACAGAGCCAAGTGACTTGGTGTATAGTGAGAATAGGAGAGGGCCTAGAACTGAGCCCTGGGGGACACCAGTGGTGAGAGCACGTGGTGCGGAGACAGATTCTCGCCACGCCACTTGGTAGGAGCGACCGGTCAGGTAGGACGCAATCCAAGAGTGAGCCGCGCCGGAGATGCCCAACTCGGAGAGGGTGGAGAGGAGGATCTGATGGTTCACAGTATCAAAGGCAGCAGACAGGTCTAGAAGGACAAGAGCAGAGGAGAGAGAGTTAGCTTTAGCAGTGCGGAGAGCCTCCGTGACACAGAGAAGAGCAGTCTCAGTTGAATGACCAGTCTTGAAACCTGACTGGTTTGGATCAAGAAGGTCATTCTGAGAGAGATAGCAAGAGAGTTGGCTAAAGACGGCATGCTCAAGAGTTTTGGAGAGAAAAGAAAGAATGGATACTGGTCTGTAGTTGTTGACATCGGAGGGATCGAGTGTAGGTTTTTTGAGAAGGGGTGCAACTCTCGCTCTCTTGAAGACGGAAGGGACATAGCCAGCGGTCAAGGATGAGTTGATGAGCGAGGTGAGGTAAGGGAGAAGGTCACCGGAGATGGTCTGGAGAAGAGAGGAGGGGATAGGGTCAAGCGGGCAGGTTGTTGGGCGGCCGGCCGTCACAAGTCGCAAGATTTCATCTGGAGAGAGAGGGGAGAAAGAAGTCAAAGCATAGGGTAGGGCAGTGTGAGCAGGACCAGCAGTGTCATTTGACTTAACAAACGAGGATCGGATGTCGTCAACCTTCTTTTCAAAATGGTTGACGAAGTCATCCACAGAGAGGGAGGAGGTGGGGAGGAGGATTCAGCAGGGAGGAGAAGGTGGCAAAGAGCTTCCTAGGGTTAGAGGCAGATGCTTGGAATTTAGAGTGGTAGAAAGTGGCTTTAGCAGCAGAAACAGATGAAGAAAATGTAGAGTGGAGGGAGTGAAAAGATGCCAGGTCCGCAGGGAGTCTAGTTTTCCTCAATTTCCGCTCGGCTGCCCGGAGCCGTGTTCTGTGAGCTCGCAATGAGTCGTCAAGCCACGGAGCAGGAGGGGAGGACCGAGCCGGCCGGGAGGATAGGGGACCTAGAGAGTCAAAGGATGCAGAAAAGGAGGAGAGGAGGCAGATTCAGGAGATTGGTGGGAGAAGGATTGAGCAGAGGGAAGAGATGATAGGATGGAAGAGGAGAGAGTAGCGGGAGAGAGAGAGCGAAGGTTGCGACGGCGCATTACCATCTGAGTAGGGGCAGAGTGAGTAGTGTTGGAGGAGAGCGAGAGAGAAAAGCATACAAAGTAGTGGTCGGAGACATGGAGGGGAGTTGCAGTGAGATTAGTAGAAGAACAGCATCTAGTAAAGATGAGGTCAAGCGTATTGCCTGCCTTGTGAGTAGGGGGGGACGATAAGAGGGTGAGGTCAAAAGAGGAGAGGAGTGGAAAGAAGGAGGCAGAGAGAAATGAGTCAAAGGTAGACGTAGGGAGGTTGAAGTCACCCAGAACTGTGAGGGGTGAGCCATCCTCAGGAAATGAACTTATCAAGGCGTCAAGCTCATTGATGAACTCTCCAAGGGAACCTGGAGGGCGATAAATGACAAGGATGTTAAGCTTGAATGGGCTAGTGACTGTGACAGCATGGAATTCAAATGAGGAGATAGACAGATGGGTCAGGATAACTTACAGTTGAAGTCAGAAGTTTACATACACCTTAGCCAAATACATTTAAACTCAGTTTTTCACAATTCCTGACATTTAATCCTAGTAAAAATTCCCTGTCTTAGGTCAGTTAGGATCACCACTTTATTTTAAGAATGTGAAATGTCAGAATAATAGTACAGAGTATGATTTATTTAAGCTTTTATTTCTTTCATCACGTTCCCAGTGGGTCAGAAGTTTACATACACTCAATTAGTATTTGGTAGCATTGCCTTTAAATTGTTTAACTTGGGTCAAACGTTTATGGTAGCCTTCCACAAGCTTCCCACAATAAGTTGGGTAAATTTTGGCTCATTCCTCCTGACAGAGCTGGTGTAACTGACTTAATGAATAGAGCTGCTATTTTTATGTGTTCATGTTTAAGTTGTTATTCAGCACTGTCAACACTTTGTTCAACAACTTTATAAGCCATAAAACGTTCTTCCTACTTCCACATGCTACAACCAGCTGCAATGAATAAGTATAGCAAAGTGTTCCGATAAGCTTGGGTTGTTATTATTAGTAGCTTGTGTCTTTTTTAATATAGAGTAATATTTAACTTTCTCTGGTCATAGGAGTAACATGAATTGGTGCATGAGGTAGAAATGCAGTGTGATTTGAGTTTCGCCATCTGATGGAAGACTGTCCCCTTTTCTCAGGGGAGGGAGGGAAAGAGGAGGGACGGTGAGTCGAGTGAGAGGCAGCCTCACCGCTGCTCCCTCCCTCCCTCCCCTCAGACTGACCAGATTCAGCCTCACCGCTGCTCCCTCCCTCCCTCCCCTCAGACTGACCAGATTCAGCCTCACCGCTGCTCCCTCCCTCCCTCCCTCAGAATGACCAGATGCAGCCTCACCGCTGCTCCCTCCCTCCCTCCCTCCCTCAGAATGACCAGATGCAGCCTCACCGCTGCTCCCTCCCTCCCTCCCCTCAGACTGACCAGATACAGCCTCACCGCTGCTCCCTCCCTCCCCTCAGACTGACCAGATGCAGCCTCACCGCTGCTCCCTCCCTCCCTCCCCTCAGACTGACCAGATTCAGCCTCACCGCTGCTCCCTCCCTCCCTCCCTCAGAATGACCAAATGCAGCCTCACCGCTGCTCCCTCCCTCCCTCCCCTCAGACTGACAAGATTCAGCCTCACCGCTGCTCCCTCCCTCCCTCCCTCAGAATGACCAGATGCAGCCTCACCGCTGCTCCCTCCCTCCCTCCCTCAGAATGACCAGATGCAGCCTCACCGCTGCTCCCTCCCTCCCCTCAGACTGACCAGATGCAGCCTCACCGCTGCTCCCTCCCTCCCCTCAGACTGACCAGATGCAGCCTCACCGCTGCTCCCTCCCTCCCTCCCTCAGAATGACCAGATGCAGCCTCACCGCTGCTCCCTCCCTCCCTCAGAATGACCAGATGCAGCCTCACCGCTGCTCCCTCCCTCCCTCAGACTGACCAGATGCAGCCTCACCGCTGCCCTCTCCCTCCCTCCCCTCAGACTGACCAGATACAGCCTCACCGCTGCTCCCTCCCTCCCCTCAGACTGACCAGATACAGCCTCACCGCTGCTCCCTCCCTCCCCTCAGACTGACCAGATGCAGCCTCACCGCTGCTCCCTCCCTCCCTCCCCTCAGACTGACCAGATTCAGCCTCACCGCTGCTCCCTCCCTCCCTCCCTCAGAATGACCAGATGCAGCCTCACCGCTGCTCCCTCCCTCCCTCCCTCAGAATGACCAGATGCAGCCTCACCGCTGCTCCCTCCCTCCCCTCAGACTGACCAGATGCAGCCTCACCGCTGCTCCCTCCCTCCCCTCAGACTGACCAGATGCAGCCTCACCGCTGCTCCCTCCCTCCCTCCCTCAGAATGACCAGATGCAGCCTCACCGCTGCTCCCTCCCTCCCCACAGAATGACCAGATGCAGCCTCACCGCTGCTCCCTCCCTCCCCTCAGACTGACCAAATGCAGCCTCACCGCTGCTCCCTCCCTTCCTCCCCTCAGACTGACCAGATTCATTCTCACCGCTGCTCCCTCCCTCCCTCCCCTCAGACTGACCAGATGCAGCCTCACCGCTGCTCCCTCCCTCCCCTCAGACTGACCAGATTCAGCCTCACCGCTGCTCCCTCCCTCCCCTCAGACTGACCAGATGCAGCCTCACCGCTGCAACCTCCCTCCCCTCAGACGGACCAGATGCAGCCTCACCGCTGCTCCCTCCCTCCCCTCAGACTGACCAGATGCAGCCTCTCAGCTGCTCCCTCCCTCCCTCAGGCTAACCATCAGTCAGCCTCACTGCTGCTCCCTCCCTCTCCTGACTGACCAGATGCAGCCTCACCGCTGCTCCCTCCCTCTCCTGACTGACCAGTTTCAGCCTCACCGCTGTTCCCTCCCTCCCTCAGACTGACGAGATGCAGCATCACCGCTGCTCCCTCCCTCCCTCAGACTGACCAGATGCAGCCTCACCGCTGCTCCCTCCCTCCCCTCAGACTGACCAGATGCAGCCTCACCGCTGCTCCCTCCCTCTCCTCAGACTGACCAGATGCAGCCTCACCGCTGATCCCTCCCTCCCTCCCTCCCCTCAGACTGACCAGATGCAGCCTCACCGCTGCTCTCTCCCTCCCTTTCCCTCAGACTGACCAGATGCAGCCACACCGCTGCTCCCTCCCTCCCTCCCTCCCCTCAGACTGACCAGATGCAGCCTCACCGCTGCCCCCTCCCTCCCTCCCCTCAGACTGACCAGATACAGCCTCACCGCTGCTCCCTCCCTCCCTCCCCTCAGACTGACCAGATGCAGCCTCACCGCTGCTCCCTCCCTCCCCTCAGACTGACCAGATGCAGCCTCACCGCTGCTCCCTCCCTCCCCTCAGACTGACCAGATGCAGCCTCACCGCTGCTCCCTCCCTCTCCTGACTGACCAGTTTCAGCCTCACCGCTGCTCCCTCCCTCCTTCCCTCCCCTCAGACTGACCAGATGCAGCCTCACCGCTGCTCCTTCCCTCCCCTCAGACTGACCAGATGCAGCCTCACCACTGCTCCCTCCCTCCCCTCAGACTGACCAGATGCAGCCTCACCGCTGCTCCCTCCCTCCCCTCAGACTGACCAGATGCAGCCTCACTGCTGCTCCCTCCCTCTCCTGACTGACCAGATGCAGCCTCACCGCTGCTCCCTCCCTCTCCTCAGACTGACCAGATGCAGCCTCACCGCTGATCCCTCCCTCCCTCCCCTCAGACTGACCAGATGCAGCCTCACCGCTGCTCCCTCCCTCCCCTCAGACTGACCAGATGCAGCCTCACCGCTGCTCCCTCCCTCCCTCCCCTCAGACTGACCAGATGCAGCCTCACCGCTGCTCCCTCCCTCCCCTCAGACTGACCAGATGCAGCCTCACCGCTGCTCCCTCCCTCAGACTGACCAGATGCAGCCTCACTGCTGCTCCCTCCCTCCCATCAGACTGACCAGATGCAGCCTCACCGCTGCTCCCTCCTTCCCTCAGACTGACCAGATGCAGCCTCACTGCTGCTCCCTCCCTCCCCTCAGACTGACCAGATGCAGCCTCACCGCTGCTCCCTCCCTCCCTCCCTCAGAATGACCAGATGCAGCCTCACCGCTGCTCCCTCCCTCCCCTCAGACTGACCAGATGCAGCCTCACCGCTGCTCCCTCCCTCCCCTCAGACTGACCAGATGCAGCCTCACCGCTGCTCCCTCCCTCCCTCCCTCAGAATGACCAGATGCAGCCTCACCGCTGCTCCCTCCCTCCCCTCAGAATGACCAGATGCAGCCTCACCGCTGCTCCCTCCCTCCCCTCAGACTGACCAAATGCAGCCTCACCGCTGCTCCCTCCCTTCCTCCCCTCAGACTGACCAGATTCATTCTCACCGCTGCTCCCTCCCTCCCTCCCCTCAGACTGACCAGATGCAGCCTCACCGCTGCTCCCTCCCTCCCCTCAGACTGACCAGATTCAGCCTCACCGCTGCTCCCTCCCTCCCCTCAGACTGACCAGATGCAGCCTCACCGCTGCAACCTCCCTCCCCTCAGACGGACCAGATGCAGCCTCACCGCTGCTCCCTCCCTCCCCTCAGACTGACCAGATGCAGCCTCTCAGCTGCTCCCTCCCTCCCTCAGGCTAACCATCAGTCAGCCTCACTGCTGCTCCCTCCCTCTCCTGACTGACCAGATGCAGCCTCACCGCTGCTCCCTCCCTCTCCTGACTGACCAGTTTCAGCCTCACCGCTGTTCCCTCCCTCCCTCAGACTGACGAGATGCAGCATCACCGCTGCTCCCTCCCTCCCTCAGACTGACCAGATGCAGCCTCACCGCTGCTCCCTCCCTCCCCTCAGACTGACCAGATGCAGCCTCACCGCTGCTCCCTCCCTCCCCTCAGACTGACCAGATGCAGCCTCACCGCTGCTCCCTCCCTCCCTCCCCTCAGACTGACCAGATGCAGCCTCACCGCTGCTCCCTCCCTCCCCTCAGACTGACCAGATGCAGCCTCACCGCTGCTCCCTCCCTCCCCTCAGACTGACCAGATGCAGCCTCACCGCTGCTCCCTCCCTCCCTCCCCTCAGACTGACCAGATTCAGCCTCACCGCTGCTCCCTCCCTTTCCCTCAGACTGACCAGATGCAGCCACACCGCTGCTCCCTCCCTCCCTCCCCTCAGACTGACCAGATGCAGCCTCACCGCTGCCCCCTCCCTCCCTCCCCTCAGACTGACCAGATACAGCCTCACCGCTGCTCCCTCCCTCCCTCCCCTCAGACTGACCAGATGCAGCCTCACCGCTGCTCCCTCCCTCCCCTCAGACTGACCAGATGCAGCCTCACCGCTGCTCCCTCCCTCCCCTCAGACTGACCAGATGCAGCCTCACCGCTGCTCCCTCCCTCTCCTGACTGACCAGTTTCAGCCTCACCGCTGCTCCCTCCCTCCTTCCCTCCCCTCAGACTGACCAGATGTAGCCTCACCGCTGCTCCTTCCCTCCCCTCAGACTGACCAGATGCAGCCTCACCACTGCTCCCTCCCTCCCCTCAGACTGACCAGATGCAGCCTCACCTCTGCTCCCTCCCTCCCCTCAGACTGACCAGATGCAGCCTCACTGCTGCTCCCTCCCTCTCCTGACTGACCAGATGCAGCCTCACCGCTGCTCCCTCCCTCTCCTCAGACTGACCAGATGCAGCCTCACCGCTGATCCCTCCCTTTCTCTCCTCAGACTGACCAGATGCAGCCTCACCGCTGCTCCCTCCCTCCCTCCCCTCAGACTGACCAGATGCAGCCTCACCGCTGCTCCCTCCCTCCGCTCAGACTGACCAGATGCAGCCTCACCGCTGCTCCCTCCCTCCCTCCCCTCAGACTGACCAGATGCAGCCTCACCGCTGCTCCCTCCCTCCCTCCCCTCAGACTGACCAGATGCAGCCTCACCGCTGCTCCCTCCCTCCCCTCAGACTGACCAGATGCAGCCTCACCGCTGCTCCCTCCCTCCCCTCAGACTGACCAGATGCAGCCTCACCGCTGCTCCCTCCCTCAGACTGACCAGATGCAGCCTCACTGCTGCTCCCTCCCTCCCATCAGACTGACCAGATGCAGCCTCACCGCTGCTCCCTCCCTCCCTCAGACGGACCAGATGCAGCCTCACCGCTGCTCCCTCCCCTCAGACTGACCAGATGCAGCCTCACCGCTGCTCCCTCCCTCCCTCCCTCAGACTGACCAGATGCAGCCTCACCGCTGCTCCCTCCCTCCCTCCCTCCCTCAGACTGACCAGATGCAGCCTCACCGCTGCTCCCTCCCTCCCTCCCTCAGACGGACCAGATGCAGCCTCACCGCTGCTCCCTCCCCTCAGACTGACCAGATGCAGCCTCACCGCTACTCCCTCCCTCCCTCCCTCCCTCAGACTGACCAGATGCAGGCCAACAGTCCAGTAAAAAAAAAAAGCTAATTATTATGCTCACTTAGCTGTGCCTCACAAGTAATACAAAAAAGTATCTATTACCAGTGTGATCATATACCTTTTTTTTATTTTATTTTGTAAAAATTTTTTTTACAAAAATGGTCTGAGAAGAACAACATCGGCAGGGCAAGTCAAGCTTAGCCAATATGCAGTGATAATGTATTGGGCCTATAGCCTACTGCACAAACCTCATTGTTATAAAACTGTTTTAATTGTCTAATGTTAAATAGGCTTACGTTTTTTAAGTGATGTTTATAAAAATATGAGCGGTAGATTTTGGCTTGCATTTTCACTCAGAAAGTTATGTTGACTCAGAAAAGTTTGGTGACCAATGATATAGACAATAATTCTGATAATTAAATACTCTTAACTGTTGATAAAACAAGTTTACTGGAGAACTGAGACCAAGTAGAGACTTCGGACAAGGTGGATAATTGTATAATATAAGGCAGTTTATTCAGAGGTAAAGATATCTGGAATAGCGTGCACGGACCCGTTCGTCAATCTCGTAGGGAGATATCTGAGAGAGCGCCCCTAAACATTGTGTGCTGACATTTTATACAATAAAATGAAGTAGGTTGATTCTAGTAGTTCTGATCTTCTGATTGGTCCTGATGAGTTGGGCGAGGTCACCTCCAGGCTAGTGTCACTGTTGCATTGGCTCTGAGTCGGGTTCTCTGTCTTCAGATGTTCAGCCTAAGAGAAGGGGGTTTTTGTGTGTGTGTGTGTTTGTGTGTGTTTAACAGTGGTGTGTGTGTGTGTGTGTGTTTATCAGTGGTGTGTGTGTGTGTGTGTGTGTGTGTGTTTATCAGTGATGATGTGTGTGTGTGTGTGTGTGTGTGTGTGTCCTCAGAGCAAGAACTCGTGAGTTGGAAGAACTGAGAGACCTATGGCGTGGGTGTTGTCCATAGCCACCTGCTGATAAGGCTGACAAGATAGAAGTCTTTTGTGCATTGTATTAAATACAAAGGCCCAACACAAGATGGGTCATGCACAAGATTTTAGTCAGACCAAGCTATAACATTATATATTTACTACGACAAATCCCTCTCTTCACGTCTCCCCAGAGACGTGACCAAGTAACAGTAAAGAAGGAAAACTTAAGACGTGACACAAGCTAACAGTGTAATTGGCAAAATAGGGAAAACTTTATCAGAAGATAAAGTTTTGATTCCCCCTCTTCACGTCTCACAAGAGACGTGACATAAAGCTTAAATGCTGCAATTTGGCAAAATAGGGAAAACTTTATCAGAAGATAAAGTTTTAATTCCCCCTCTTCACGTCTCACAAGAGACGTGACACAAGCTTAATAGTGCAATTGGCAAAATAGGGAAAACTTTATCAGAAGATAAAGTTTTACATTCCCCCTCTTCACGTCTCACAAGAGACGTGACAAAAAGCTTAAATGCTGCAATTGGCAAAATAGGGAAAACTTTATCAGAAGATAAAGTTTTACATTCCCCCTCTTCACGTCTCACAAGAGACGTGACACAAAGCTTAAATGCTATTCATCATCCAGATATCCTTGGTCAGCATCGTCAATAGCAAGCAAAGGAAACATCTGACCGTTATCTGCAGGATGCGGATCAATAGCGGTGGTTATAATCCTGGTTGTCAGCGTCCGTATGCATGGAATGCAACAGCATCCACAAAGCACTAGAATTGCAGCAAAAACAGAGATGGATACAAGTATAGAAGAAACAAGCGTTTTATATTTACCAAACGCATCCATCCAAGAGTCCCACATTGAAGTGTCCACCCCTGAGTGGCTCTTCATCTTACCATTAAGAGTCCTCAAACCTTCTAGAGCAATTGTCAAACTTCCATCTGCAGCAGTATTATTAGGAATAAAAGTACAACATTGTTCCCCGAACATAGCACACACACCCCCTCTTTCAGCAAGTAACATATCAACAGCAATTCTATTCTGAAAAGCCATTAATGAAGTTGCAGCTAGTTGTCCATGAACAGCCTCAAAACCTTGTTGAGTCCAGTTTTCTAATTTCTGGACTTTAATGTATGTAGTTAATTCTATCGACGTTTTTATTAATAGTACAACAGTCAGCACCCAAAAGGACGAGCCCCCAAAAACTGTACTCCATGTACCCATGTTCAAGGACAGTTTCACAGACAACAAAGAGAGAGTGTTCTTATCAGCCTGTTATGTGAAACAATCCATATCAGTACAGTGCTCCTCATTAATGCATTCCTTCCAAGCTATTCATCACATACAGATCCAAAAAATAAAAGCCAACAATTTTATGGTGTCACTCTAAACAGAGTATAATCACCCTTAAGAATAACAGGATATGGAAATTAAATCACAACATTTAATGTTAATAAAAATAAAAATAATAATTTTAACCCTCTATTCCTCCCCTACACCTAACATGTACTGAGTTGGCTACCAGCCACCCAGGAATCCTTTACCTTCACATCAGGAAGAATAAACAATCACAGTGGTTAGTCAAAACATAAGGTAATAAATGAGCAAGAACTGAAAATAAATGCGTGTATGTATTTTACTAGGCAAAACATGGATCATCCAGCTTGGTCTCAGAGTCAGTAGCAGAGTCACCTGCATCATCCTGGGCCGGTAACAACAGCATCATACCTGACGCCTGCACCACTCCTACCACTGACCTCCTGAGACAAGGGACGATGCAAGCAGCACAACACATTAACAGCAAAAACACAATTACTAGGGTCAGAAATCCAGTAACCACCATAGAAGAGTACTCACCAAACCAGTCACTCAGCCAGGAAATAAGGCAACATCCACAAAGAACAAGTATACCCATAGAGGCCATAACTTCACCCAGAATAGTCACAACAATAGTTTTCCATTTACCAAATATGTTATCAAACCAACCGTTTATGGAGCTATCAATACCAGAGTTCTCAACCAGTTCGTTCGCCAGCGTGGTGATGGTCACTCAAGCGCTTTGGTCACGGGCCCGTCCGGTGCTATATTGTTGGAGATGAAAGTACAGCACATATATCCAAACAGAACACAAACCCCGTCCCGCTCAGCCAAAAGCATATCTAAAGCTATTCTATTCTGCCATGTCATTAAGCTAGTTGCCGCTGTCTGCTCAGCTAATCCCTTTATTGCATCACGAGTGTGGTTTATAAATATTTTGCTGGTTATATTAAATATAATTTATCCAATCTACATTTTTATTAATTGTTGACCACCAGAAAATACTTGATTCAAACTCAGCTGCGATCTGATTGTGGATCCCATCAATATATATCCTTTCATCAAAGGATCCCGGGAGGAGGTCCTACTTTCTATGTGACAACTCACCAGTCTCTGACACGTTTGATTGTTTGCGTATGTAGGTGAGTTCACAATCAGTTATCACCACACATCCATCAGATGTCAGCACGGGCCTGGTTTTGGCTCCTATAATCCTCTTGCTGCAACAAAGAGGAGAGATTAGTCATGGTCTCTTTAGGTGTAACATTCTCTGTGTGGGAGCAGGAGCTAAAAGGCCCTACCCTGTATCCTATCCTTACTAGTCCTAGAAAAACAATTAGAATCCCCTTTGACTTCAAACTGAGGCAACCCAGGTCGGGATGACTTTGTTATCGGGGGAAACAGATAGTGCAAGTTACCATAAGACTCTTTCACCACATTCCCAAGTGGCTTGCATGGAGGAAAAACCTGACAGAGAGTCAAAGCCTGTCAAGGGGAACGGAGTAGTTGTTAACCCTGGTTTGGCTGTCCCACAGGCAAAACAGTCCTCTTTAGACATAGTTTTTTCCGTATACTGAATCCATTCCAACCACAGGTTAAGATTTCTATACCCCGTTTCCACCTGTACTACTTCCTCCAGGTCTATAGTTTTGCACTATCTTTACCACAGCCCCGGTCTCACTACCTCCCTCAGAGAGGTTTACTCTAGAATTTCCCCTTTCCCTACGTCTAGCTGTCTCCTATGCCTTTTCAACTTGTGTTAGGTTAACTACCACTTCTGGCTGAAACAGGAGGGTCCGTGTGTGCTAGGGATATGGCCCCCACAATCAGACAGCTACCTACCGTCGGGAGACCTGTGAATCCCCACCCTTGCCCTGAGAACATGTCAGATGCCAGAGGCCAACCCATTGCTTTACCTTCTATCGAACTCACACAGGGATGATCAGACAGGGTAAGGGAATCTTCGTTAAGGAGCCAACCCCCGAGCCCTAGTGGTAATCGGATCTTTCTCCTAACTCTGTGTTTGTTCGTCAGGTGTAGCTGGTTTTGCCTTTTTACAGTGTGTGACATGCACCTAGATGGATCTCTCAGCTATTCTGCTGGCAAAGGCAGTACTTGGTAGGGCCCTTCCCGCCAGGCCTGCTTCAGTCTCCTGGTTAGATAGAGTGGGTCACCTTCTCCTTTAGTTCACCTGTGGGGCACAAAACCTATGACATACAGGTGTGGTTAATAAACTATCATACATGTTTGTTTGTTTTTTTTAAAAGTATTTTGTCCTCTCCTTCGTATATATTTAATATTTAATCCAACCATCCCCCTCTTTGACACATGATTTGGCCATGTGTCAATATTACCACCTACCTATTTTACCCTCAACTTAGTAAAATAAACTATCTTAAAGTCCTCCTCTCATGCCTTTAGAATTTACTAGTGTGGATGATTAAAATAACACCAGAATGTTAAAACAGAGTTCAGAGGCCATTGAAATCATTTAACGAACTGTTTAATCCCATAGTATACTAAACATTACCATTATTCTAAATATTTCATAAATGTTAGTTATCCCAAGTGTTCATTAAGTCCTCATGACATTCATTCTCATAAGAAATCATATATACCCCAAACTCAGCCAAAACCTAAAAAATCCATAAAATTCACTGTGTGCACCTTTAAGACCTATAACCCTTGACCTGCTGAAAACCCTCCAAAATTGAAACAACAAGACTTTATTAACATCATACTAGGTGTGTTGTTTTCTATTTGAAAACCCCAATTAAAAAACAACAACCAGACAGCCAGGTCATGAGGACTCCTGATTTCTCTCTTCCCCTTCTGCCTACAGTTTCTGAACTGGTGCCCTTTCCTTGCACAGTAACTACACGGTTCCTCACATTCTCTAGCAAAATGTCCCGTTTTGTCACAATTGTAACACTTCCACTCACTCCTGTCTCCACTATTACTATTTCCTTCTTGTCTGTCTTTGCTACCGTAACCTCTCTTCTCTCCTAGGTATTGACTAATAGTCTCACTGTCTCTAATTCAACACAAAACCCCATCATCCAATTAATTTTCATACCCATTACTGTCAATGCCAAATTAGGTTTCTCTGTTCCTGTTGAAGTGCTGAGTCAATAGTAGCCAATTCAAACACCTCACAATTTGGATCAAAAGGGTTCCTTAGTCTTCCCCCCACTAGAGTCTACTATTTCTCCCTCAAGGACTAATCACGCCTTATCTTCCTCTTTCTCACGCTCAAAGCTGGGGGATGGACTTCTCTCTCCTCTCTCCTGTCTGATGGATTGCATGTCTCTCTGAGACTATTACACAATTCAGTTATTTTCCCAACATACTCTCCGTAATCGGCCCATGGCAAAAGTGTCCTATGGGCATCCCCTGAAACCCACTGCCCTCTAACGGCAGCCCAAACCTTACTATTCCTGTCATGGGGTGGGTCATTCTTTCTACCGCTCTGGCCACGTCCTCTGTGTTCATGGCCTGTCTGCTAAATGGCATATTATTATTATTACTGTATACATCTAAGGTTGCTGGGGCCCCTTTCATTCCCCCCCCCATCGATTAGGTAAGGCTATCAGTGGGTACTTGCCCCCTCCTACTCTCTCTCTCTCTCTCACTGCTCATTTCTCCTTTACACACCTTATGTATCTGTTTTAAGCATGGATTCGAGTTTATCTGCGTCCAGACGTCCCTCAAAACCATACCTCTCCCTCCACCTGGTTATATAATGGAGATTTGAAGCTATCCCTGGATTCCATTTTAATTACATCAAGCATTTCTCGTCCCCAGTAAATTCTGGGACCTCTTGTGAGGATTTGCCCCCCCCCCCATGGTTGGTACTGTTAAAAATCCCTTAGCCACCTCTTCTATATTACAAGTAAATTTAAAGTAATTCAAAATAGCTTCACACAACAACCCCTCATAAGGAGTGCCCAGCAGGAGTCCAATTCCTATCAGAAAACATACATACAAACATTTACCTCTGGTCAATTTCGGTGATTCTCCCCCACCTAATGATGGGTCAAATCTTATCCACTCATACGTCAAAACACACCTACCACACAACCTATCTAAAATAGGACCTTTTAACTGTGGAAACTCACAACCTATCAGGGATAGTAGTGACGGCCATGGCTATTTCAGTATATATATATATATGTATATAGAATTTCGGGTAAGGTCCGACTATCTTGGTGTACTTAGCCCGTCACTGGCCGAGGCCAGCAATGTATTCTTGGTGCCAACACCGACTTATCTCAGGTGCCCCACCCTCGTACACAAAGAATTTTCAATAATTTATTATTAGGAATTATTTTGCAAAAGGTATTATTGTTTTTCAGTTATTCGAGTTATTATATATTTTCCCAAAAGGTATCAGAATCGCCCTTTTGGAACAATATATTAGCAAACCCGAGCGCTTCTAAAATAATTATCAATTTTATCCTAGGAATTATTTTGCAAAAGTTATTATTGTTTTTCAGTTATTCGAGTTATTATATATTTTCCCAAAAGGTATCAGAATCGCCCTTTTGGAACAATATATTAACAAACTCGAGCGCTCCTAAAATAATTATCAATTTAATTTTAGAAATTATTTGCAAAAGTTATTATTGTTTTTCAGGTATTCGAGTTATTATATATTTTCCCAAAAGGTATCAGAATCGCCCTTTTGGAAGAATATATTAACAAACTCAAGCGCTCCTAAAATAATTATCAATTTAATTTTAGAATTTAGGGAAATACCAACACCACAAGAGGGAAAAAGTACAAGTCAGCTTTCAGCGTAGCGGCTGCATAACATGCCGAATAGGACTCGGTGGTCCTCTTAAAAGTTATCAACTAGTTAGTCTCATGAAACGGCCAATCTTACACAACATTCAGGTTAACATTTCAACATTTACATTTGCATTACATATCAGCATCAACACATTAATTCAGTTTGAGTTCCTCACAGTACATCTAGTTGAGTGCCAAGTCAACCATTGCCCGACTATCTGAACTTGTATTTTTATTTTATTTTATTGATTCTCCTCAAGGAGACTCCCAGTCGTTTAAACCATTCAACTGGCGTCTAGTCGGGAGAACCTTTTCTGGACTTGGATTCTCACGGAATTAACTCAACCCGACTATCTGAATCTTTTTATCAAGTCACCAGATCCTTCTCTTGTGGATCAAATAAAAGGGTCCATTTCTTGTGAACCAAAACCTCTGTAATAGGCTCCTCACTAGAGAGCCACACTTCAACAGAAAATAAAAGTCGGTCCTTCTCTTGTGAACCACTGTAACTAGACTTCTTCTCTTAGAGTCACATTTCAACAGTAAAAACCTAAGATTTCAGATATCAACAGTAAAAATAAAAGGGTCCTTCTCTTGTGAACCAACACCTCTGTAACTAGACTCCTCACCTAGAGAGTCACATTTCAACAGTAAAAATAAAAGGGTCCTTCTCTTGTGAACCACTGTAACTAGACTCCTCACCTAGAGAGTCACATTTCAACAGTAAAAACCTAAAGAATTCAGATATCTTTACACATGTGCCTTTTGAGTCATAATAGATATGTTATAAATTTAACAGTAATCCATACTCACGCTCAGTACTACTGATCTTAATTTTGGTTTATCCTATAATACAATATGCAGATTTTGTTTTAACAGGTTCTGCTTACCTTTGTATTGACGGCCGTCTAGATCAGTTTCCTGAGGCGAGCTGGATTCCCGGCTGCTCCTGCGAACAGGTCACCCGTCCTTTCTGATCCGTCTCTTACTTGTCTCCTTTCTCTATCAACTTTCTATGGACCGAATTCAGAGAAGAAAACCATCCTCTGCTACCAATTTTGTTGATAAAACAAGTTTACTGGAGAACTGAGACCAAGTAGAGACTTCGGACAAGGTGGATAATTGTATAATATAAGGCAGTTTATTCAGAGGTAAAGATATCTGGAATAGCGTGCACAGACCCGTTCGTCAATCTCGTAGGGAGATATCTGAGAGAGCGCCCCTAAACATTGTGTGCTGACATTTTATACAATAAAATGAAGTAGGTTGATTCTAGTAGTTCTGATCTTCTGATTGGTCCTGATGAGTTGGGCGAGGTCACCTCCAGGCTAGTGTCACTGTTGCATTGGCTCTGAGTCGGGTTCTCTGTCTTCAGATGTTCAGCCTAAGAGAAGGGGGTTTTTGTGTGTGTGTGTGTTTGTGTGTGTTTAACAGTGGTGTGTGTGTGTGTGTGTGTTTATCAGTGGTGTGTGTGTGTGTGTGTGTGTGTGTGTGTGTGTGTGTGTGTGTTTATCAGTGATGATGTGTGTGTGTGTGTGTGTGTGTGTGTGTGTGTGTGTGTGTGTGTGTGTGTCCTCAGAGCAAGAACTCGTGAGTTGGAAGAACTGAGAGACCTATGGCGTGGGTGTTGTCCATAGCCACCTGCTGATAAGGCTGACAAGATAGAAGTCTTTTGTGCATTGTATTAAATACAAAGGCCCAACACAAGATGGGTCATGCACAAGATTTTAGTCAGACCAAGCTATAACATTATATATTTACTACGACATAACCCAGACAGCACACATACATCTCACCGACGTCGGCCTGACTGGTGTATCGTTAGTAGATCGCGTTCCATTTAGAAGGTCGGCGGGAGGGCGGCTGTGAGTGTGGGAGGTCGAAATGCATGCGGGCTACACCGTCACATTGCCGCTCAGCATCACAGTCAGCCGTAGATCGTGTAGACATCGAAATTGGGACCCAGATAGCACACATACGTCTGCCCAACGTAGGCACGATGTACACATAATACATCAGGAAGATGTAGAATGGAGAGCGTTAGCACATTGGCAAAACGTCTTGCAGATTTAGAATGCCTACATTCTAAATTCTACAGTTCCACATCGTTTATACAGTGCATTCGGGAAGTATTCAGACCCCTTGACTTTTTCCACATTTTGTTACATCACAGCCTTATTCTAAAATTGATTAAATACGTTTTTTTCATCATCAATCTACACACAATATCCCATAATGACAAAGTGAAAAGAGGTGTTTAGAAATGTTAGCAAAATTTATACAAAATTAAAACAGAAATACCTTATTTAAATAAGTATTCAGAGCCTTTGCTATTAGACTCAAAATTGAGCTCTGATGCATGGCTGAGCCACTCAAGGACATTCAGAGACTTGTCCCGAAGCCACTCCTGCGTTGTCTTGGCTGTGTGCTTAGGGTCATTGTCCTGTTGGAAGGTGAACCTTCACCCCAGTCTGAGGTTCTGAGCGCTCTGGAGCAGGTTTTCATCAAGGATCTCTCGGTACTTTGCTCCGTTCATCTTTCCCTCAGTCTCTCAGTCCCTGCCTCTGAAAAACATCCCCACAACATGATACTGCCACCACCATGCTTCATCATAGGAATTGGTGGAGTGCTGCATTGATGGTTGTTCTTCTGGAAGGTTCTCCCATCTCCACAGAGGAACTCTGGAGCTCTGTCACAGTGACCATCGAGTTCTTGGTCACCTCCCTGACCAAGGCCCTTCTCCCCCGATTGCTCAGTTTGGCAGGGCGGCCAGCTCTAGGAAGAGTCTTGGTGGTTCCAAACTTCTTCCATTTCAGAATGATGGAGGCCACTGTGTTCTTGGGGACCTTCAATGCTGCAGACATTTTTTGGTACCCTTCCCCAGATCTGTGCCTCGGCACAATCCTGTCTCGGAGCTCTACGGACAACTCCTTCGACCTCATGGCTTGTTTTTTTTTTCTGACATGCACTGTCAACTGTGTGACCTTATATAGACAGGTGTGTGCCTTTCCAAATCATGTCCAATCAATTGATTTTACCACAGGTGGAATCCAATCAAGTTGTAGAAACATCTCAAGGATGATCAATGGAAACAGGAAGCATCTGAGCTCAATTTTGAGTATAATAGCAAAGGCTCTGAATACTTATGTAAATAAGGTATTTCTGTTAAAAAAATTTATACATTTGCTAACATTTCTAAACACCTCTTTTCACTTTGTCATTATGGGGTATTGTGTGTAGATTGATCATGAAAAAAACATATTTAATCCATTTTAGAATAATGCTGTAATGTAACAAAATGTGGAAAAAGTCAAGGGGTGTGAATACTTTACAAATGCACTGTACTTCGGCCAGGCATCAAAATTATATTCTAATGTCTCGGCGTCGTCTTGCTTGTGGCATCATACCCAAGAAGACTCGAGGCTGTAATCGCTGCCAAAGATGCTTCAACAAAGGACTGAGTAAAAGGTCTGAATACTTACAGTACCAGTCAAAAGTTTGGACACACCTACTCATTCAAGAGTTTTTCTTTATTTGTACTATTTTCTACATTGTAGAATAATAGTGAAGACATCAAAACTATGAAATAACACATGAAATCATGTAGTAACCAAAAATACTTAAACAAATCAAAATCTATTTTATATTTGAGATTCTTCAAATAGCCACCCTTTGCCTTGATGACAGCTTTGCATACTCTTTGCATTCTCTCAACCAGCTTCATGAGGTAGTCACCTGGAATGCATTTCAATTAACAGGTGTGCCTTGTTAAAAGTTAATTTGTGGAATTTCTTTCCTTCTTAATGCGTTTGAGCCAATCAGTTGTGTTGTGACAAGGTAGCGTTGGTATACAGAAGATGGTATTTTACCAAATAGGGCTAAGTCCATATTATGGCAAGAACAGCTCAAATAAGCAAAGAGAAATGACAGACCATCATTACTTTAAGACATGAAGGTCAGTCAATCCGGAAAGTTTCAAGAACTTTGAAAGTTTCTTCAAGTGCAGTCGCAAAAACCATCAAGCACTATGATGAAACTGGATCTCATGAGGACTGCCACAGGAAAGGAAGACCCAGAGTTACCTCTGCTGCAGAGGATAAGTTAATTAGAGTTACCAGCCTCAGAAATTGCAGCCCAAATAAATGCTTCACAGAGTTCAAGTAACAGACACATCTCAACATCAACTGTTCAGAGGAGACTGTGAATGAGGCCTTCATGGTCGAATTGCTGCAAAGAAACCACTACTAAAGGACACCAATAAGAAGAAGAGACTTGCTTGAGCCAAGAAACACGAGCAATGGACATTAGACCGGTGGAAATGTGTCCTTTGGTCTGTGGGGGTGCTTTGCTGGTGACACTGTCAGTGATTTATTTAGAATTCAAGGCACACTTAACCAGCATGGCTACCACAGCATTCTGCAGCGATACACCATCCCATCTGGTTGGAGCTTAGTGGGAGTATCATTTGTTTTTCAACAGGACAATGACCCAACACACCTCCAGGCTGTGTAAGGGCTATTTTGCCAAGAAGGAGAGTGATGGAGTGCTGCATCAGATGACCTGGCCTCCACTATCCCCCCGACCTCAACCCAATTGAGATGGTTTGGGATGAGTTGGACCGCAGAGTGAAGAAAAAGCAGCCAACAAGTGCTCAGCATATGTGGGAACACCTTCAAGACTGTTGGAAAATAATTCCAGGTGAAGCTGGTTGAGAGAATGCCAAGAATGTGCAAAGCTGTCATCAAGGTAAAAGGTGGCTACTTTGAAGAATCAAAAATATAGTTTGATTTATTTAACACTTTTATGGTTACTACATGATTCCATATGTGTTATTTCATAGTTTTGATGTCTTCACTATTATTCTACAATGTAGAAAATAGTAAAAATAAAAATAAACTGTTGAATGAGTAGGTGTGTCCAAACCTTTGACTGGTACTGTATGTAAATGTGATATTTCTGGGTTTTTCTTTTATACATTTGCTAAAATGTATAAAAACCTGTTTTTGCTTTCTCATTATGGGGTATTGTGTGTAGATTGATGAGGGAAAAAAAACGATTTAATCAATTTTAGAATAAGGCTGTAACGTAACAAAATATGGAAAAAGTCAAGGAGTCTGAATACTTTCCGAATGCACTGTAGATTGGGATATTTTATTTTTGCACTTCATTCCTGCTATTTTAATGTTAGCAAAGATTCATTTCCATTTCATTGTTATTTAGTTAGCCAAGATAGTTCACTCAGTAACACTTAACCACTGTTTTCCAGGGAGTCCTGGGTTCTGTTTCAACTCGCTGTTGTCTTACTATGACTGAGTTAAGATCTCCATATTTAGGTATAGATAACATACAGGATGTGATCTTTCCAATGCAAATGTCAGTGCCATAGAAAAACATCAAATATTCAATATAGAACTCAAAGAATGAACTCACAAGACACAAGCTAATCTGACATTTGACATATTACTTTATTAGAGTTGTATATAGCATACATTCTGTAGTTATCTATTCTGTATATAGTTAAACATACAGTATAATATACAGTACTTATCTATTCTGTATATAGTTAAATGTACAGTATAATATACAATAGTTATCAATTCTGTATATAGTTAAACATACAGTATAATATACAATAGTTATCTATTCTGTATATAGTTAAACATACAGTATAATATACAATAGTTATCTATTCTGTATATAGTTAAATGTACAGCTGACAGAACATCCTCAGTTCCCATACAGACAGTGTGAATTACAGATTGTGGACTTTATGTAAATTATCATGATTATTTATTTTTATAAGCACTTGTGATCCATCTGAAAATGCCCAAGTGTCTCTTGTTTGAAACCACTCTGATATCTGAGATGAGCTGGGATCTGATTGTTGTGACACACTGAGTGCTGTCAAGCAGCATGGTTGAGATGTCAACATAACAGACAAACAGTGCAGGCAGGGTGTAAGGTCAACAAAACCCAGAAGGTTTGTTGATGATAGATACTGTAGTGTAGACACAGATTGACAGGCTGAAAGCCAACAAAGGCTGCATCCCAAATGGCACCCTATTCCCCATATAGTTCACTACCTTTAACCAACGCCCATGGGGTCAGAAACTCTGGTCGAAAGCTGTGCATTATCTAGGGAACAGGGCGCAGCCAAAGCCCTTCAGTCGAACAGAGCCTTGACCTTGTAGCAGAGCAGCATCTTCCTGAAGGTGTGTCGTAGCTCTGCGCTGCGGAAGGCGTAGATGGCCGGGTCTATCAGGGCGTGACTCATCAGCAGAACCAGGTTGAGCTGGAACAGAGAGCGGTAGCACTCACAGTAGGGGTTCTCTAAACACACCACGAGGAGGAGGAGGTGAAGGAAGAAAGGTGCCCAGCACACCACAAACACCCCGAACAGGATGGTGAGCGTGAGCGCCCCCCGGAGGCTGTGGCGCGGCATGGCGCTCCCGGGCAGCGCCGCTATCTTCCTGGCGTGGGATCGAGCCAGCAGGAACATGTGGACATAGAGGAAGAGGATGAGGAGTAGCGAGATGAGGAAGAGCACGATGAAGAAGATCTTGATGACCGCGGCGTCACAGAACGCCACCATCACCACCCCGGCGCCGCCGCATAGCGCCCAGATCCCCGCCAGGGTGGCGACGGCTCGCCTCATGGTCATGATGTTGTGGTAGCGCAGCGCGTGGAAGATGGTGACGTAGCGGTCCACAGCGATGGCCAGGAAGCTACAGATACAACCGATAAAGGACATGCAGAGCAGTGCGTCTATGACGTCGTCGACCCTCCGGACAGAGTCCCCCCGGGAGTCCAATTGTCCGACATCACTAAACACCATCATCAGGGTCTCCCAGGTCTTGGAGAGGGAGGAGATGGTGTTGAACGTGGCCAGGCTACAGATAAACATGTACATGGGGGAGTGGAGGTTCTTGTTGCGCACCACCGCCACCACCACCAATAGGTTCTCACTGAGAGACACCACACCCACCACAAAGAACACCAGGTGGGGAACCTTCACCACCTGACAGTCTGTGTGGTTGGAGGGGAGAGCTGAGGCATCGTTCATTGTGGAGACCACAGACAGTGTCAGAGCAACGTCCACAGTAGATCAGATCAGAACAGAAGAGGGTGTTTCAGAGTAACGTCCAGAATAGAACAGAACAGAGTTTTTCTGATTAACGTCCAGAATAGATCAGATCAGAACAGAACAGTGTGTTTCTGATTAACGTCCAGATCAGATCGGATCAGATCAAAACAGGGTATTTCAGAACAGGAGCAGAGCAGAAGGAGTGTCAGAGCTTTGGTTCAGACGGTTGGCGGAAATGTTTTATCTTTAGTTCAGACGGTTTGCGGTACTGTCTACTCAGCAGTGTGATGGCACTCTGCATGGACCTGCTGCTGGGTCAGATGGGTGGTAGTTGTGTTGTGGTAGACCAGGTACTGTAGAGAGGAGATGATTCTGGAGATGACACCCACCTGTGGAAGGAGAACAGAAACATTAAAGAAATGACATCAGATTTAACCCTCCCGTTGTCCTAGGGTCAAAATGACCCGCCACTGTGTTGAACCAACTTTATTTAATTTTTATATTTTTTGGATCATTTGTGAGAAGGAGGCAGTGATACTTTCTTTAAAGTCTCACTGCCTCCTTCTCACAAATGATCCCAAAAATATAAAAATTAAATAAAGTTGGTTCATCACAGTGGCGGGTCATTTTGACCCTAGGACAACAGGAGGGTTAATTGAACCCATGATGAGTGTGAAAGTGTGTGTGTGTGTGTGTGTAGTGTATGTGAATGTGTGGGGAAGCCAAGCCACACACATCACACATTCATATATAAAGGCCTAAAGGCCGAGACAATAAGACACAGTGGCAGAATAAATTCAACCACACCTTTGTTTCATCACAAAACCGGAGAGCAACATCTGTCCGATGGAGTCCACAAAGCATATTGCATGTAACAAACAGTTACATGACCTACCGCATGGTCAAGCAAGTTAATGTTTCAGACATTTTCATGTTGACTCACTCTACTTGTAGAGAAACACCAATGCTATCCTCCTCTTTCATGTTGAGGAAACGGTCTATGACTCTGTCATACAGTACACGCTTTTATTTGTTGTTGTCCTAGGCTACCTGGCTAAAATGCTTGCTAGCTAGCCTAACTTCCATTCATGGGCAACGTTAGCTAGTTAACATTAGCCTTCTACATCTAGCTACATATTGAACTTCCATCCTCTCAGGCCAGGGGCATAACAATGTATGAATTAATGGTTGGATCAGAATCGCCGTTATAATCATTGGCCAGTACTGAGAATAAAGTAAAACCACAAGTCCAAATCCCTATCTCCATCCATGCCTAATTTAGGAAAGGGCAATTTTAGCTAGCTGGCTAGCTAGTTACCGGAGGACAACAACACAACGAGATGCAACAATTCAAGTTTTTCTGTCAATGACGTATGCTCTCAATGGGATTTGATAGGAGTGAAGCATATCCAAGCTGGCTTCCCTTGACACTTTTCTTTTGGTGTGCCAGGACCATTCACAGTTGAGCTCGCTCAGTTTAACTCAACGCTGATTGGCTCATTTTTTATACTTTTTTGTCAAGGGAGGCCAGATGCTGGCTGGCCAGGTGATCTCTGTCATAACAGGATGAAGTTCTGTCTTTCTGTTATGTATTGAATGATCATTAATTGGTGAATTACCTATTGCATGAACATTTCCTGAACTCTTTGTGTGTATATAAAGTCAATGTAAAAAGCAATCCCAATTTCAGAGGAGTTCTGATTGAGTGAATCTGTGTATGTAGTTAGTCCCATGAGCGAGACAGGAATGTAATGGTCTGGTCTTTCTCCCAGCAGTAGGTTCTATCTGGGGTGTCCTTCAGAGAGACATTATGAGTGAAGACAGTCAATCCAGAGCTATATATAGAGGCATCCATCTAGCTCCATCTACACAGAAGGACCCTGGGGACTTCACGTCTCTTCAACCGTTGCTGGCATGGGGACGACAGGCTTCCTATTGGCTACGTGATCTACAAACCATACGGCTTTTGACTGTTTTACTCAACTCTCTTCACATCACTTGACCTAATGCCGCTACCTCTTCAGACACAATCTGTTAGATCATGTGATGTGATCAGTATAGGTACTACCTCTTCAGATAATGAAATAACTCTATATTAACTTGGTAAATGTAGGAAAACCTGCAACTGAAATGAGAAATATAGGAGAGTATAACAAGCCACCAAGAGTAGTTAATTTATAAAAAGTTACATACCAGCTAAAGTGCTGTTTGGACCTGTTAATCTGCCAACCTGTCAAGGTTGTGACAGCCCTGTCCTCTCCCCTGGCAGAGCCACAGCAGCTTCACCACAGTAGGATCAGACAGAGGATAACATACAAGGAACAACCTGCCCAAGTGTCTTCAATCTATCCAGAGGAGCTTTTCCTCACCAGGAGTAATACCATCATTATCATTCCAGACAGCCTCTGTCTGTGTCCCAAATGGCAACCTATTCACTATACCTGGGCCCTGCTCAACAGTAGTGCAATACATAAGGAATAGGGTGTCGTTTGGGACGCAGGTTATGGTTAGAATGAAACAGAGGACGTTGCAGAGTGTGACAGGGTGTGTCATTGGAACGGCCCTGGAACTCTCGTCTGTCTTCGTCCAACTCTGAGACAGGTTCATGGGGTGAAAACACACACGCACGCACCACAACAACAGGGCCAGATAGTAGTTAGTTATGATATTAGGATCACACCACAACAACAGGGCCAGATAGTAGTTAGTTATGATATTAGGATCACACCACAACAACAGGGCCAGATAGTAGTTAGTTATGATATTAGGATCACACCACAACAACAGGGCCAGATGGTAGTTAGTTATGATAGTGATGGATCACGCACCACAACAACAGGGCCAGATAGTAGTTAGTTATGATAGTGATGGATCACACACAACAACAACAGGGCAAGATAGTAGTTAGTTATTATAGTGATGATCACCCACCACAACAACAGGGCCAGATAGTAGTTAGTTATTATAGTGATGATCACCCACCACAACAACAGGGCCAGATAGTAGTTAGTTATGATAGTGATGATCACACACCACAACAACAGGGCCAGATAGTAGTTAGTTATTATAGTGATGGATCACACACAACAACAGGGCCAGATAGTAGTTAGTTATGATAGTGATGGATCACACCACAACAGGGCCAGAGAGTAGTTAGTTATGATAGTGATGGATCACACACAACAACAGGGCCAGATAGTAGTTAGTTATGATAGTGATGGATCACACACAACAACAACAGGGCCAGATAGTAGTTAGTTATTATAGTGATGGATCACACCACAACAGGGCCAGATAGTAGTTAGTTATTATAGTGATGGATCACACCACAACAGGGCCAGATAGTAGTTAGTTATGACAGTGATGATCACACACCACAACAACAGGGCCAGATAGTAGTTAGTTATTATAGTGATGGATCGCACACAACAACAGGGCCAGATAGTAGTTAGTTATTATAGTGATGGATCACACCACAACAACAGGGCCAGATAGTAGTTAGTTATTATAGTGATGGATCACACACAACAACAGGGCCAGATAGTAGTTAGTTATGATAGTGATGGATCACACACAACAACAACAACAGGGCAAGATAGTAGTTAGTTATTATAGTGATGGTCACCCACCACAACAACAGGGCCAGATAGAAGTTAGTTATGATAGTGATGATCACGCACAACAACAACAGGGCCAGATAGTAGTTAGTTATGATAGTGATGATCACGCACCACAACAACAGGGCCAGATAGTAGTTAGTTATGATAGTGATGGATCACACACAACAACAACAGGGCAAGATAGTAGTTAGTTATTATAGTGATGATCACACACCACAACAACAGGGCCAGATAGTAGTTAGTTATTATAGTGATGGATAACACACAACAACAGGGCCAGATAGTAGTTAGTTATGATAGTGATGGATCACACACAACAACAGGGCCAGATAGTAGTTAGTTATTATAGTGATGATCACCCACCACAACAACAGGGCCAGATAGTAGTTAGTTATGATAGTGATGGATCACACACAACAACAACAGGGCAAGATAGTAGTTAGTTATTATAGTGATGATCACACACCACAACAACAGGGCCAGATAGTAGTTAGTTATTATAGTGATGGATAACACACAACAACAGGGCCAGATAGTAGTTAGTTATTATAGTGATGGATCACACCACAACAACAACAGGGCAAGATAGTAGTTAGTTATTATAGTGATGATCACCCACCACAACAACAGGGCCAGATAGTAGTTAGTTATGATAGTGATGGATCACACACAACAACAACAGGGCAAGATAGTAGTTAGTTATTATAGTGATGGATCACACCACAACAGGGCCAGATAGTAGTTAGTTATTATAGTGATGGATCACACCACAACAGGGCCAGATAGTAGTTAGTTATTATAGTGATGATCACACACCACAACAACAGGGCCAGATAGTAGTTAGTTATTATAGTGATGGATCACACCACAACAGGGCCAGATAGTAGTTAGTTATGATAGTGATGGATCACACACAACAACAACAAAAAACAGGGCAAGATAGTAGTTAGTTATTATAGTGATGGATCACACACCACAACAGGGCCAGATAGTAGTTAGTTATTATAGTGATGGATCACACCACAACAGGGCCAGATAGTAGTTAGTTATTATAGTGATGATCACACACCACAACAACAGGGCCAGATAGTAGTTAGGTATTATAGTGATGATCACGCACCACAACAACAGGGCCAGATAGTAGTTAGTTATGATAGTGATGATCACGCACCACAACAACAGGGCCAGATAGTAGTTAGTTATGATAGTGATGGATCACACACAACAACAACAGGGCAAGATAGTAGTTAGTTATTATAGTTATGATCACACACCACAACAACAGGGCCAGATAGTAGTTAGTTATTATAGTGATGGATCACACACAACAACAGGGCCAGATAGTAGTTAGTTATTATAGTGATGGATCAAACCACAACAGGGCCAGATAGTAGTTAGTTATTATAGTGATGGATCACACCACAACAGGGCCAGATAGTAGTTAGTTATTATAGTGATGATCACCCACCACAACAACAGGGCCAGATAGAAGTTAGTTATGATAGTGATGATCACGCACAACAACAACAGGGCCAGATAGTAGTTAGTTATGATAGTGATGATCACGCACCACAACAACAAGGCCAGATAGTAGTTAGTTATGATAGTGATGATCACACACCACAACAACAGGGCAAGATAGTAGTTAGTTATTATAGTGATGATCACACACCACAACAACAGGGCCAGATAGTAGTTAGTTATTATAGTGATGGATAACACACAACAACAGGGCCAGATAGTAGTTAGTTATGATAGTGATGGATCACACACAACAACAGGGCCAGATAGTAGTTAGTTATGATAGTGATGGATCACACACAACAACAACAGGGCAAGATAGTAGTTAGTTATTATAGTGATGATCACCCACCACAACAACAGGGCCAGATAGTAGTTAGTTATGATAGTGATGGATCACACACAACAACAACAGGGCAAGATAGTAGTTAGTTATTATAGTGATGGATCACACCACAACAGGGCCAGATAGTAGTTAGTTATTATAGTGATGGATCACACCACAACAGGGCCAGATAGTAGTTAGTTATTATAGTGATGGATCACACCACAACAGGGCCAGATAGTAGTTAGTTATTATAGTGATGATCACCCACCACAACAACAGGGCCAGATAGAAGTTAGTTATGATAGTGATTGATCACACACAACAACAACAGGGCAAGATAGTAGTTAGTTATTATAGTGATGGATCACACCACAACAGGGCCAGATAGTAGTTAGTTATGACAGTGATGATCACACACCACAACAACAGGGCCAGATAGTAGTTAGTTATTATAGTGATGATCACGCACCACAACAACAGGGCCAGATAGTAGGTAGTTATGATAGTGATGATCACGCACAACAACAACAGGGCCAGATAGTAGTTAGTTATTATAGTGATGGATCACACACAACAACAACAGGGCAAGATAGTAGTTAGTTATTATAGTGATGGATCACACCACAACAACAGGGCCAGATAGTAGTTAGTTACGATAGTGATGGATCCCACCACAACAACAGGGCCAGATATTAGTTAGTTCCAGAGTTTATATACACTGTGATGCAAGATACAATCCAGGGTTCATATACACTTACAGTGGCTTGCGAAGGTATTCACCCCCCTTGGCATTTTTCCTATTTTGTTGCCTTACAACCTGGATTTTTTGGGGGTTTGTATCATTTGATTTACACAACATGCCTACCACTTTGAAGATGCAAAGAAATAAGACAAAAAAACAGAAAAGTTGAGCGTGCATAACTATTCACCCCCCCCCCAAAGTCAATACTTTGTAGAGCCACCTTTTGCAGCAGAGATTGGACAGATACTCCAATCTCTGCTGTGGAGCATTGCAGCTCCTTCAGGGTTATCTTTGGTCTCTTTGTTGCCTCTCTGATTAATGCCCTCCTTGCCTGGTCTGTGAGTTTTGGTGGGCGGCCAATTTTTTTATAATGGATTTAATGGTGCTCCGTGGGATGTTAAAAGTTTTTTTATAACCCAACCCTGATCTGTACTTCTCCACAACCTTGTCCAGACCTGTTTGGAGAGCTCCTTGGTCTTCATGGTGTTGATTGCTTGGTGGTGCCACTTGCTTAGTGGTGTTGCAGACTCTGGGGCCTTTCAGAACAGGTGTATATATACTGAGATCATGTGACAGATCATGTGACACTTAGATTGCACACTGGTGGACTTTATTTAACTAATTATGTGACTTCTGAAGGTAATTGGTTGCACCGGATCTTATTTAGGGGCTTCATAGCAAAGGGGGTGAATACATATGCACGCATCACTTTTCCGTTATTTATTTTTTTGAATTTTTTGAAACAAGTTATTTTTTCATTTCAATTCACCAATTTGGACTATTTTGTGTATGACCATTACATGAAATCCAAATAAAAGTCAATTTAAATTACAGGTTGTAATGCAACAAAATAGGAAAAACGCCAAGGGGAATGAATACTTTTGCAAGGCACTGTATGCAAGATACAATCCAGGGTTTATATACACTGTGATGCAAGGCACATGTATTCACACATTCAGTTTCTACATCAACAGGACAAACAAATAATGTTGTGATTACAGTAAACAGGATGCATGATAATGACTAGGGTATCAAACAGGCCTGGAATTTTGTGATTTTAGGGGCAAAGCCATTTGGCATTCAAGAGGTACCTAATCTGCCAGGGCACCAAGGCCATCTGCCAGGGCAGGGTTTCCCAAACTGGGAGCACGTTTTTGTTTTTGCCTTAGCACTACACAGCTGATTCAAAGGAGATGATTGTGGACTATAGGAAAAGGAGGACCGAGCACGCCCCCATTCTCATCGACGGGGCTGTAGTGGAGCAGGTTGAGAGCTTCAAGTTCCTTGGTGTCCACATCACCAACAAACTATCATGGTCCAAACACACAAAGAAAGTTGTGAAGAAGGCACGACAAAGCCTATTCCCCCTTAGGAGACTGAAAAGATTTGGCATGGGTCCTCAGATCCTCAAAAAGTTCTACAGCTGCACCATCGAGAGCATCCTGACTGGTTGCATCACCGCCTGGTATGTCAACTGCTCGGCCTCGGACCGCAAGGCACTACAGAGGGTAGTGCGTACGGCCCAGTACATCACTGGGGCCAAGCTTCCTGCCATCCAGGACCTCTATACCAGGCGGTGTCAGAGGAAGGCCCTAAAAATTGCCAAAGACTCCAGCCACCCTAGTCATTGACTATTCTCTCTACTACCGCACGGCAAGCGGTACCGGAGCGCCAAGTCTAGGTCCAAAAGGCTCCTTAACAGCTTCTACCCCCAAGCCAAAAGACTGCTGAACAGCTAATCAAATGGCTACCCGGTCTATTTGATTGCCCCCACCCCCCCCCCCCTCTATTTTACGCTGCTGCTACTCTCTGTTTATTATCTATGCATAGTTACTCTACCTACATGTACATATTACCTCAATTACCTCGACTAACCGGTGCCCCGCACATTGACTCTATACCGGTACCCCCTGTATATAGCCTCGCTACTGTTATTTCCATATTATAAGCCACTCCTGCGTTGTCTTGGCTGTGTTCTTAGGGTTGTTGTTCTGTTGGAAGGTGAACCTTCGCCCCAGTCTGAGGTCCTGAGCGCTCTGGAGCAGGGTTTTCATCAAGAATCTATACTTTTCTCCGTTCATCTTTCCCTCGATCCTGATAAGTCTCCCAGTCCCTGCCGCTGAAAAACATCCCCACAGCATGATGCTGCCACCACCATGCTTCACCGTAGGGATGGTTCCATGTTTCCTCCAGATGTGACGCTTGGCATTCAGGCAAAGAGTTCAATCTTGCTTTCATCAGATGAGAGAATCTTGTTTCTCATGGTCTGAGAGTCCAAGCGGGCTGTCATGTGCCTTTTACTGAGGAGTGGCTTCTCCGTTTGGCCACTCTACCACAAAGGCCTGTTTGGTGGAGTGCTGCAGAGATAGTTGTCCTTCTGGAAGGTTCTCCCATTTCCACAGAGGAACTCTAGAGCTCTGTCAGAGTGACCATTACGTTCTTGATCACCTCCCTGACCAAGGCCCTTCTCCCACGATTGCTCAGTTTGGCCGGGTGGCCAGCTTTCAGAAGAGTCTTGGTGGTTCCAAACTTCTTCAATTTAAGAATGATGGAGGCCGCTGTGTTCTTGGGGACCTTCAATGCTGAAGTCATTTTTTGGTACCATTCCCCAGATCTGTGCCTCGACACAATCCTATCTCGGAGCTCTACGGACAGTTCCTTTGACCTCATGGCTTGGATATTACAGTAAACAGGATGCAGGATAATAACTAGGGTATCAACAGCCTATAATGTTGTGATATTACAGTAAACAGGATGCAGGATAATAACTACGTTATCAACAGCCTATAATGTTGTGATATTACAGTAAACAGGATAATAACTAGGGTATCAACAACCTATAATGTTGTGATATTACAGTAAACAGGATAATAACTAAGGTATCAACAGCCTATAATGTTGTGATTTTACAGTTAACAGGATGCAGGACAATAACTAGGGTATCAACAGCCTATAATGTTGTGATATTACAGTAAACAGGATAATAACTAGGGTATCAACAACCTATAATGTTGTGATATTACAGTAAACAGGATAATAACTAAGGTATCAACAGCCTATAATGTTGTGATTTTACAGTTAACAGGATGCAGGACAATAACTAGGGTATCAACAGCCTATAATGTTGTGATATTACAGTAAACAGGATGCAGGATAATAACTAGGGTATCAACAGCATATAATGTTGTGATATTACAGTAAACAGGATGCAGGATAATAAAAAGGGTATCAACAGCCTATAATGTTGTGATATTACAGTAAACAGGATAATAACTAGGGTATCAACAACCTAATGTTGTGATATTACAGTAAACAGGATAATATCTAAGGTATCAACAGCCTAGAATGTTGTGATTTTACAGTAAACAGGATGCAGGATAATAACTAGGGTATCAACAGCCTATAATGTTGTGATTTTACAGTTAACAGGATGCAGGACAATAACTAGGGTATCAACAGCCTATAATGTTGTGATATTACAGTAAACAGGATAATAACTAGGGTATCAACAACCTATAATGTTGTGATATTACAGTAAACAGGATAATAACTAAGGTATCAACAGCCTATAATGTTGTGATTTTACAGTTAACAGGATGCAGGACAATAACTAGGGTATCAACAGCCTATAATGTTGTGATATTACAGTAAACAGGATGCAGGATAATAACTAGGGTATCAACAGCATATAATGTTGTGATATTACAGTAAACAGGATGCAGGATAATAAAAAGGGTATCAACAGCCTATAATGTTGTGATATTACAGTAAACAGGATAATAACTAGGGTATCAACAACCTAATGTTGTGATATTACAGTAAACAGGATAATAACTAGGGTATCAACAACCTAATGTTGTGATATTACAGTAAACAGGATAATATCTAAGGTATCAACAGCCTATAATGTTGTGATATTACAGTAAACAGGATAATAACTAGGGTATCAACAACCTATAATGTTGTGATATTACAGTAAACAGGAAAATAACTAAGTTATCAACAGCCTATAATGTTGTGATTTTACAGTTAACAGGATGCAGGACAATAACTAGGGTATCAACAGCCTATAATGTTGTGATATTACAGTAAACAGGATGCAGGATAATAACTAGGGTATCAACAGCATATAATGTTGTGATATTACAGTAAACAGGATGCAGGATAATAACAAGGGTATCAACAGCCTATAATGTTGTGATATTACAGTAAACAGGATAATAACTAGGGTATCAACAACCTAATGTTGTGATATTACAGTAAACAGGATAATATCTAGGGTATCAACAGCATATAATGTTGTGATATTACAGTAAACAGGATGCAGGATAATAACTAGGGTATCAACAGCCTATAATGTTGTGATATTACAGTAAACAGGATAATAACTAGGGTATTAACAGCCTATAATGTTGTGATATTACAGTAAACCGGATGCAGGATAATATCTAGGGTATCAACAGCCTATAATGTTGTGATATTACAGTAAACAGGATGCAGGATAATAACTAGCGTATCAACAGCCTATAATGTTGTGATATTACAGTAAACAGGATAATAACCAGGGTATCAACAACCTAATGTTGTGATATTACAGTAAACAGGATAATAACTAAGGTATCAACAGCCTAGAATGTTGTGATTTTACAGTAAACAGGATGCAGGATAATAACTAGGGTATCAACAGCCTATAATGTGATATTACAGTAAACAGGATGCAGGATAATAACTAGGGTATCAACAGCCTATAATGTGATATTACAGTAAACAGGATGCAGGACAATAACTAGGGTATCAACAGCCTATAAAAGGTCAACCGTATCCACCATGTCCTAGATCTATCAATGGGAAATGAAGCACCATATTAAAAAACAACACAATACAAGCCTGTAGTGTACAGCTCACGTCAGAGGAACCCACGGCCCTATTGATAAATCCTATCAGCATGATGATGACTACATCTCTCCTTAAGACTGTAGTCTTCAGGGCTGTTTAAAAGCCTTACCTTTGTCTCACTGCTGACCTTCTTTGTCTACTGCAGGCTGTTGTGTTGTCCAATCATTGTCCAGTTGGTCTCAGTACAGAGCTTCTATACAAGAGTGGAACTGTACACTTCCTGCAGTAGGAGACTGAGGCCCGCGTCCCAAATGGCACCCTATGGGCCCTGGTCAAATGTAGTGAACTACGTAGGGAACAGGTTGTCATTTGGGACGCAGTGTGAGGAACACCACTCTGTTATTGTACCCTTGGATGATGTCATCACCAAGGCTGACGGAGATGTTTTCAGACTCTGGCCATGATATTTCACAAGGCCTTTTTGAGAAGCAGAAAATAAATTATCAGTGGGGACAAGATACGTTTTTGAATGACAACCCCAAACCCAAAAGCTGAAGCTAATTAGACATGTTGTGCCATTGACAGAAACGGGTTTTGCACCTACAGAAAAGCCCTGACAATGATATATATTATTCTAATAAAATAATATAGAAATGCATAACAGGACACAGTGCAGACCAACAGCACACCTACAAATAACAGGACACAGTGCAGACCAACAGCACACCTACAAATAACAGGACACAGTGCAGACCAACAGCACACCTACAAATAACAGGACACAGTGCAGACCAACAGCACACCTACAAATAACAGGACACAGTGCAGACCAACAGCACACCTACAAATAACAGGACACAGTGCAGACCAACAGCACACCTACAAATAACAGGACACAGTGCAGACCAACAGCACACCTACAAATAACAGGACACAGTGCAGACCAACAGCACACCTACAAATAACAGGACACAGTGCAGACCAACAGCATACCTACAAATAACAGGACACAGTGCAGACCAACAGCATACCTACAAATAACAGGACACAGTGCAGACCAACATCATACCTACAAATAACAGGACACAGTGCAGACCAACAGCACACCTACAAATAACAGGACACAGTGCAGACCAACAGCATACCTACAAATAACAGGACACAGTGCAGACCAACAGCACACCTACAAATAACAGGACACAGTGCAGACCAACAGCATACCTACAAATAACTCACTAGAAGCACCATCACCAAGTAACATTCTGAGTATGTTGTCGATCACTAGCAGCACCATCACCTAGTAACATTCCGAGTATGTTGTCTATCACTAGCAGCACCATCACCTAGTAACATTCTGAGTATGTTGTCTATCACTAGCAGCACCATCACCTAGTAAAATTCTGAGTATGTTGTCGATCACTAGCAGCACCATCACCTAGTAACATTCTGAGTATGTTGTCGATCACTAGCAGCACCATCACCAAGTAACATTCTGAGTATGTTGTCTATCACTAGCAGCACCATCACCAAGTAACATTCTGAGTATGTTGTCTATCACTAGCATCACTATCACCAGGTAACATTCTAAGTATGTTGTCGATCACTAGCAGCACCATCACTAGGTAACATTCTGAGTATGTTGTCTATCACTAGCAGCACCATCACCTAGTAACATTCTGAGTATGTTGTCGATCACTAGCAGCACCATCACCTAGTAACATTCTGAGTATGTTGTCTATCACTAGCAGCACCATCACTAGGTAACATTCTGAGTATGTTGTCTATCACTAGCATCCCCATCACCAAGTAACATTCTGGAGTATGTTGTCGATCACTAGCAGCACCATCACCTAGTAACATTCTGAGTATGTTGTATATCACTAGCAGCACCATCACCAAGTAACATTCTAAGTATGTTGTCTATCACTAGCAGCACCATCACCAGGTAACATTCTGAGTATGTTGTCGGTTACTAGCAGCACCATCACCAAGTAACATTCTGAGTATGTTGTATATCACTAGCAGCACCATCACCAAGTAACATTCTGAGTATGTTGTCGATCACTAGCAGCACCATCACCTAGTAACATTCTGAGTATGTTGTATATCACTAGCAGCACCATCACCAAGTAACATTCTGAGTATGTTGTCTATCACTAGCAGCACCATCACCAGGTAACATTCTGAGTATGTTGTCGATCACTAGCAGCACCATCACCAAGTAACATTCAGAGTATGTTGTCTATCACTAGCAGCACCATCACCAAGTAACATTCTGAGTATGTTGTCGATCACTAGCAGCACCATCACCAAGTAACATTCTGAGTATGTTGTCTATCACTAGCAGCACCATCACCAAGTAAGATTCTGAGTATGTTGTCTATCACTAGCAGCACCATCACCAAGTAACATTCTGAGTATGTTGTATATCACTAGCAGCACCATCACCAGGTAACATTCTGAGTATGTTGTCTATCACTAGCAGCACCATCACCAAGTAACATTCTGAGTATGTTGTCTATCACTAGCAGCACCATCACCAGGTAACATTCTGAGTATGTTGTCGATCACTAGCAGCACCATCACCAGGTAACATTCTGTGTATGTTGTCAATCACTGGCAGCACCATCACCAGGTAACATTCTGAGTATGTTGTCAATCACTGGCAGCACCATCACCAAGTAACATTCTGAGTATGTGTAAAGGTACTTGGTAAATAAAGGATTCTGAAAATAACAAGTTTGCTTTTTTTAACGAAATCTCTATTTTTGATGTAAATTGCCAGTAATAGAATAGTTCAGACTGTTGGTTTTTCCATGTGTGATCACCATGGCTACGCTTTCTATCACCACTATGGGAAGGAGAAAGCACATGCTTCTTTCCACTATCCCCATTTAGTTTGACTGGTCAGTAATAATGACCTTCTAAAGGTCAAGGCAGAGCAGTGGCATTGATGAATGAATGGATGGATGGACAATGGGGAGAAGTAGAGCAGCCTTCCATGAAGACAATAAATGGATCATATTATAAACGAGGCTTACTGCTTAGATTTTAATGTGTAAAATTAAATAGAAATAGGCTCTGTAACAGTGAATATTTACAAAAGTAGGACATTTATCTTGTATACACTGATTTTCACAAAATGGGATCTGAACATCATATTTACAATGGTCGTGCTTAACACGAAAATGAAAAATATATTCCAAGAACTGAATCAGAAAACCAAACAAAAACATCAAGGGGAACAGAAGGTGATGTTTAAATCAGAGAGACCAACATGATGATTTAACCAACAGCTAAATAATATGGACATTAAAACCAGTCACTGAGGGGTTCAGTCCACAACAGGGTCTAAAAGGTATGGATAGGTAACAGCAATATGGAAGCTGCTTCACCTTACCCTCTGATAGCCAATAGGTGACATTCTTGGACCTAGAAAATCCTTTCAGATCTGTACAAGTGGCAAGGAACTAGGGGTTAGGGGTGTGGTGGGATTAAGGACTAGGGATTAGGAGCTAGGGTTTGATGTGTCGGCAGAGCGAGGCGATCTGTGTGATGCAACTGGTGACAGCGGGGGGGACGGGCTGGGTGGTCTCTCCTCGCCATGACGCCAGCGCAGCCAGGGCCTCCTTGGGGTTGCTAGGCGACAGGTCATAGACTGTGTAGACAGCTGCCAGCTGGACCTCCCAGGGAACACCTGGAAATGACATCACATCACAGAGACTCATTGTTTGGCCATCTGTCCAATACAAACACACATATCTGTCCAGTCTCATCTGAGCAGAATTACTTTTTTTTTTTTTTTTTTTGAAGGGTTATGGATACAGGTACAGGTATAACATTAGAAGAGTTAGAGTTACAGCTTTTACATTTTGCGTGAAATAGAAATTGTGTGAGCAATAATAGAACCAAAGAGTCGTTTCCATTGTTTAAGGGATATATCAGTGACCAATAGGAGACACCATATTATATTGTTTAATGGATATATCAGTGACCAATAGGAGACACCATATTATATTGTTTAATGGATATATCAGTGACCAATAGGAGACACCATATTATATTGTTTAAGGGATATATCAGTGACCAATAAGAGACACCATATTATATTGTTTAAGGGATATATCAGTGACCAATAGGAGAGACCATATGTGACTCGTTTCAGGAAACTAGGCGTACAGTGCTTTCGGAAAGTATTCATACCCCTTGACTTTCGCTATACACCAAGTCACTTGGCTCTGTCATATCCTCACATGGCCTCTCCTATCATTGCTACGCAGACGACACACAACTAATCTTCTCCTTTCCCCCTTCTGATAACCAGGTGGCGAATCGCATCTCTGCATGTCTGGCAGACATATCAGTGTGGATGACGGATCACCACCTCAAGCTGAACCTCGGCAAGACGGAGCTGCTCTTCCTCCCGGGGAAGGACTGCCCGTTCCATGATCTCGCCATCACGGTTGACAACTCCGTTGTGTCCTCCTCCCAGAGTGCAAAGAGCCTTGGCGTGACCCGATCCTGTAGTTTCATGCTCTACAACATTCAGAGAGTACGACCCTGCCTTACACAGGAAGCGGCACAGGTCCTAATCCAGGCACTTGTCATCTCCCGTCTGGATTACTGCAACTCGCTGTTGGCTGGGCTCCCTGCCTGTGCCATTAAACCCCTACAACTCATCCAGAATGCCGCAGCCCGTCTGGTGTTCAACCTTCCCAAGTTCTCTCACATCACCCCGCTCCTCCGCACACTCCACTGGCTTCCAGTTGAAGCTCGCATCTGCTACAAGACCATGGTGCTTGCCTACGGAGCTGTGAGGGGAACGGCACCTCCGTACCTTCAGGCTCTGATCAGTCCCTACACCCAAACGAGGGCATTGCGTTCATCCACCTCTGGCCTGCTGGCCCCCTACCTCTGCGGAAGCATAGTTCCCGCTCAGCCCAGTCAAAACTGTTCGCTGCTCTGGCACCCCAATGGTGGAACAAGCTCCCTCACGACGCCAGGACAGCAGAGTCACTCACCACCTTCCGGAGACACTTGAAACCCCACCTCTTTAAGGAATACCTGGGATAGGAGAAAGTAATCCTTCTACCCCCCCTTACCCCACCCCCCCAAAATAAATATAAAAAAAAATACATCTTGTAAAGTGGTTATCCCACTGGCTATAAGGTGAATGCACCAATTTGTAAGTCGCTCTGGATAAGAGCGTCTGCTAAATGACGTAAATGTAAATGAACGATGCTGAATGGGTGTAGACAAAGAAGAGCTCTCCAGTAGGTGTACCAAAACATTCAAGGAACATTTTCTCAAAAGTGAGGTTACAAGTTTATCAACTTTCAAAGCAAAATTACTTCCCCCATTGTTCCTCAACTGTAGTGTATGATATTCAATTTTCTAGCTCTGAGTCTCTACTTTTATCCAACGTAAAAAACACCATTTCAAATGTTGCTACATAAGACCGAATCGAGGTGGTCGGTCACATATTTCTCTCTATACTCAGCCAGGGGGCAGACCAATCATGTCTAAACCAATTTAAGATGGGGCAAAATGCTAGTGCCTTGAAATACAATTTAAAGTTTGGTACGGATAGTCCTCCTACGTCTTTCCCTCTTTGTAAGTTTATTAATTTTAACCCGGGATCGTTTACCTTGCCATATGCATTTTGAAACCGCACTATGAATTTTATCCCAATAGCCAGAAGGGAGAGACAAGGGAAGCATTGAACTGCACAAATTCAGCCGTGGCAGTATATTCATCTTGACAATAGATATTCTGCCGGTTAAAGCCACTGGGATGGTAGTCCATCTGAGTAAAACTACCGATGATATATATATATATATATATATATATATTTATTTTTTGTCATTTAGCAGATGCTCTTATCCAGAGCGACTTACAGTTAGTGAGTGCATACATTATTTTTTTATTTTATTTTTCATACTGGCCCCCCGTGGTAAACGAACCCACAACCCTGGCGTTGCAAACGTCATGCTCTACCAACTGAGCTACATCCCTGCCGGCCATTCCCTCCCCTACCCTGGACGACGCTGGGCCAATTGTGCGCCGCCCCATGGGTCTCCCGGTCGCGGCCGGCTACGACAGAGCCTGGATTCGAACCAGGATCTCTAGAGGCACAGCTAGCACTGCAATGCAGTGCCTTAGACCACTTCAGAACCTTTACAGTAGATTACCTTCCGACTGTCCATGTCTGGCAAATGTGTTGATGACACTGGCAATGTTCTTCACAGACGAGCTGCATCTCTCCTTTATTCCAAGCTGCCCAAGGCGCCCTACGAGGAGGTTCTCATGGTTAGACTTCATTGGTCAGTACAAATCATATCAAGTGTTTCATAAAACAATTATACACAACAACCACCACCACCACCCACCTATGAGTCTGAGGACTGCAGCCACAGTGACATCCTGGACGGGTGTCTGTCCTGATCTGGGCTGGGTCACAGTGACATCCTGGACGGGTGTCTGTCCTGATCTGGGCTGGGTCACCCAGGAGTTCATCATGGGCCACAGCTCTTTACTTTAAAACAGATAAATAAAGAACTAAACAGTTAAGGCCATGATTCACTGACTGATATGGTTATCCATACACTACCCAACATACTGTTTCTACTGTGTTCAGTTTGTCATGTTGCCTCAATATCCACTGCAGTGTGCTAGCCATGCTAATCCAAGCCTATGTTAAAGATGTACTATGCAGAAATCGCACCGCCATTTCCTGGTTGCTAACATTCTAAAAAGTTTGCTTAATTTCTGTGACAAAACAAGCATGGTGTAGAGAATCATTGTACCATCTAAATCGCTGTGAAATACATTTTCCATAACCAATAATATTGTATTTTCAGCTGTTCGAAGCTGGTGTACAAAACCAAAAGTAAAAGACGCAAAAATGAAACTTAAGTCAGGAAGCATAGAAATAGCAACATAGAACAGATCTACTGCTTCTTAGACTTGCTTTCAATGAGAATGACAGATCGGTAACTCATATTTCTATGTGAATTTGGTCGGGTCTGCAGTTTAAATCAATGGGGCTACTGGCTGAGTTAGCTACTTAAATTATTATCCAACCATCCAATGCTTTACAAAATTATTTTTAGGTTGTTTTTACATGCTGACTAGCTAGATTCATATCTAGCTGGATGGTCATAATGACATTAAGAGTTTGCTAAATGTTTTTTCTTCATTGTTTGTTAGCTGATGAATTTCAGTCCAGCTGTGGCAGTCAACATCAAGCAATAGGAGGCCTGTTTGGTACCTCAGTAGGTTGTCATGGGTCCACTTCCAGCGTGTATGAGAGCAGAGCAGCTCCAGGGTGAAGATGTGTTGCCAGGCAACAGGGTTCAGGTCCTCTCCCTGTCGGGGGTGTTTCTGGAAGGTCATCTCAGCTGCAGCTCTGACGGACATCAACGTGCAGGAAACCAACTGATCCAAGTCACTAGGAGGACTCTGGGGACACAGACATTGCATGAAGTCAAAACCCAGCAAGCTTCACAATACACATACAGGAAATGGCCAGGCATTGCCTTCTCAGTGGCAGAATACTGACAACTCTTCCCTCTGTTAATGGATCAAACAGTGGAGAACAACAGACAACAGTAAAGCCATAACCCATTCATGCCCACAGAACAACATTATAGAGATGCCATACCTTCTCCCATCCCAGGTAAGCAGTTAGGCAGTGGAGCACCTCTCCTTGTGCTTTGGCCTTGGTGACCGTGTGTATGGCCTGACACACTATAGTCCTGCAGGAGAACACGTTGGGCCACGTCGTCACCATGAACAGAACCAGCTTGGTTGACTCAGGGAAATCTGTGGCGAAGGAAAACAACATAAACTAAGTCAACTCAAGCTGTGAAGTCACGTGATGTCAGTCAACTCAAGCTGTGAAGTAATGTGATGTCAGTCACCTCAAGCTGTGAAGTCACGTGATGTCAGTCAACTCAAGCTGTGAAGTCACGTGATGTCAGTCAACTTAAGCTGTGAAGTCACGTGATGTCAGTCACCTCAAGCTGTGAAGTCACGTGATGTCAGTCACCTCAAGCTGTGAAGTCACGTGATGTCAGTCACCTCAAGCTGTGAAGTCACGTGATGTCAGTCACCTCAAGCTGTGAAGTCACGTGATGTCAGTCACCTCAAGCTGTGAAGTCACGTGATGTCAGTCAACTCAAGCTGTGAAGTCACATGATGTCAGTCAACTCAAGCTGTGAAGTCACGTGATGTCAGTCAACTCAAGCTGTGAAGTCACATGATGTCAGTCAACTCAAGCTGTAAAGTCACGTGATGTCAATCAACTCAAGCTGTGAAGTCACGTGATGTCAGTCAACTCAAGCTGTGAAGTCACGTGATGTCAGTCAACTCAAGCTGTGAAGTCAAGTGATGTTTGTCTATAAGGATGCTGTAGGCCAGGATGTGTTACCTTCTATAAGGATGCTGTAGGCCAGGATGTGTTACCTTCTATAAGGATGCTGTAGGCCAGGATGTGTTACCTTCTATAAGGATGCTGTAGGCCAGGATGTGTTACCTTCTATAAGGATGCTGTAGGCCAGGATGTGTTACCTTCTATAAGGATGCTGTAGGCCAGGATGTGTTACCTTCTATAAGGATGCTGTAGGCCAGGATGTGTTACCTTCTATAAGGATGCTGTAGGCCAGGATGTGTTACCTTCTATAAGGATGCTGTAGGCCAGGATGTGTTACCTTCTATAAGGATGCTGTAGGCCAGGATGTGTTACCTTCTATAAGGATGCTGTAGGCCAGGATGTGTTACCTTCTATAAGGATGCTGTAGGCCAGGATATGTGCTCTGTCCCAATCCCTCCTCTGTCGGCACAGAGCAGTGTAGACTCGAACCAGAGCCTGGAGGTGAGAGCCACTCAGCTCAGTCCTCTCAGTCTTCAGCTTAGTCAGCATCACTGACATCAGATCATCTGCCAGAGGCTGACAAGTCACAGGACAACCATGTACCAATGATTCAAAGGACAACCATGTAAGAGGTGTTTAGGTCTACAAATTAAAGGGATACTTGGGGATTTTGGCAATGATTTTCCCCAGAGTCAGATGAACTTGTAAATACAATTTGTGTGTCTCTGCGTCCAGTATGAAAGAAGTTTGAGGTAGTTTTGTGCGCCAATGCTAACTAGCATTAGCACAATGACTGGAAGTCTATGGTCTATGGTATCTGCTAGCAGATACCATAGACTTCTAGTCATTGCGCTAACGCTAGTTAGCTATTGTGCTAGAGCTAGTTAGCAACTTCCTTCAAACTGCACGGAGAGACATAATGGTGTCCACGAGTTCATCTGACTCTGGGGAAGTAGATAAAGGGTTGCCTCATTGTCAAAATCCCGAAGCATCTCTTTAAAGACACTAAGATAAATATGCTATGTAGACTACTAGATAAAGCTGTAGGTGACTAACCTGATTGTTTGAGAACTCAGAGAGGACCTCCTTCTCCTCATCGCGTAACACAGGCTTCCTAGACAGATTCCCAACAAACAGGTGACTCTTGATGACAGGCAACAGGTCAAAACACTGGGCTGCTATCTTCTCTAAGGCTTGGGATATGGAGGCTTTGACTGCTGGTTTCCCAACCACTTTTTCCTTCTCTGTAGGCTGTGAAGTACTCCCGTGTTGAGGTTTCCTGAGTACTGGGTCTGGACTGGCTGATGCTGTGGAGGATATCCCCTTAGCGGCAGGGCTGGCTGTTGCTGCAGCAGGGCTGGGGGAGCAGTTATCCAGCCTCAGCCTTTTGGCACTCTTTGGTAGAAGCATGCTGACTCCACTTCGCTTCCCTCTTTGCTCCGTTTTGGTGAAAGCCGTGGACGAGGAGTTGATGGTTTTGAAGCCAGATATCTGACTGACAGAGCTGGAGGGTGTTGTCCCCGTCTCAGCAGCAGACATACAGAGGTTTCCTCTGAGAATACTGAGAGTCCGAGCACGGGCGGAGAGTTCTGGATACATGCTGTCTAGAATCCTCATGGAGTTCTCCTGGGCGGGACTAGTGGAGGAGGAGGAGGAGCTGAAGGCAGGAAGTCTCCCTGGAACAGGAACGGCATGTTTAGGAGTGGCTGAACCAAACTGCAGTGGTGAGGAAGGGGCTTCAGTTGCTGGCGGAGGAGTAGTTAGAGACGGGGAGCTCAACATCTGACCATCAGGTGCTGTTTGGGACCCCACAGGGGAAACAGGCCCTTCCATTGGTGAGGGAAAGGACAGTTTACCAATCACCTGTCTTGGATTGCAAGGTTTTACCGGTCTTGGAGGAGTTACAGTGAGAGGCATAAGAAGAGGGGGTAGTGGAGGACCCATTTCAAAGCGAACCTTCCCAATAGGAACTTTCCCTGTAGGTTCTGGGGAGCGGCCCACAGGCAAGGCTGCTGTACTGATCCCTTCTCCTCTCATGTCAGGGCTGAGTCTTTCAATGATAACTTTACATGAAAGGACAGCCGTTTGCTGGCCTTCTCTGGGAGCGGCACCGTCTCTGGGAGTGGCACCGTCTCCAGGAGCGGCACCGTCTCCGGGAGCGGCACCGTCTTTCACTGAGCTGGTTTGGACTGTGTTTGATCTAACAAGACTCTTCCTGACACGCCCACTTCTAGTACTGATCATCTCAGTCTGGTCATTTCCACTTGGTCTCTCAGACCCTTCATCTGTCAGCTGGGACTTAGATGCTGACTCAGACCCATCATCTGTCAGCTGGGACTCAGAGATGCAGTCTGTGGTTGTAGGATTCTTACTGTCAGCGTTCATATCCTGGTGTTGTAGAACATGGACTGGGCGATCACCATCTTTCAGCGTCCCGTTGTTCAAAGGCTCCTTACTCTGTAGCTCTGTAGGAGACTGTGGATTCCTAACATCTGACCCTGGGTCTAAAGCATCTTTCTTTACATTCATCCTCTTCAGTTCTGTACCAGATCTCAGGAGCTTCACCTTCACAACAGGGGAAAGACATACAGGACTATCTAAACTCTTGCATACTTTATGGTCTTTGCTACTCTGAGCGTTGCGTTTTGTTGCCTGGATATCTTCATGGGGTCCAGATGTTATAGTACAGTTCTCTACATTCTTTACAGAGTTGATTAAACTGTCAGTAGAGATGTGGACACCAGATTGTGGCAGAGGTGCCAGAGACTTCTGTTCAAATGATGATTCCTCTGCCCCAGAGGAATGCCCCGACCTATGCTCCTTCAGTGCTTCTGCAGGATGACTGGGGGAGACCAGTGCTTCTGCAGGATGACTGGGGGAGACCAGTGCTTCTGCAGGATGACTGGGGGAGACCAGTGCTTCTGCAGGATGACTGGGGGAGACCAGTGCTTCTGCAGGATGACTGGGGGAGACCAGTGCTTCTGCAGGATGACTGGGGGAGACCAGTGCTTCTGCAGGATGACTGGGGGAGACCAGTGCTTCTGCAGGATGACTGGGGGAGACCAGTGCTTCTGCAGGATGACTGGGGGAGACCAGTGCTTCTGCAGGATGACTAGGGGAGACCAGTGCTTCTGCAGGATGACTGGGGGAGACCAGTGCTTCTGTAGGATGACTGGGGGAGACCAGTGCTTCTGTAGGATGACTGGGGGAGACCAGTGCTTCTGTAGGATGACTGGAGGAGACCAGTGCTTCTGTAGGATGACTGGGGGAGACCAGTGCTTCTGTAGGATGACTGGGGGAGACCAGTGCTTCTGTAGGATGACTGGGGGAGACCAGTGCTTCTGTAGGATGACTGGGGGAGACCAGTGCTTCTGTAGGATGACTGGGGGAGACACATGTTCTTACTGCATCACCAACCTGTTTCCAAGAGAAACCCCCTTCATCGTCTGAATCTGATTCCTTGCCTGTAAACAACTTGTCTTCTCTGCGGGGCCATGCTGGAGGAGCTGCTTTCTGATCAGTTGTTTTACATTGAGTGTTAGGAGCCCATTCAGTCAGTTGATCTGGACCAGCCACTGTCTCAGCAGAACACTCAACCAGAGGACTGGGTTCCAACTGTTTAGTGGTGGTTGTTTCAGACACGCTGGCCTCTCCTGACTGATCTTTAATGCTTTGTACTTTCTCTGAGTCCTCATGGTTGATGCTCCGACCCTCCAAGACACAGCCCTCATAACATGGGGCAGTCTCAATATCCATCTCTGTCATGTCTGGTGAGGAGTCCTCCATTTCTTCTCCTTGTGTCTGGGTGAGTGAGGACTGAAGGGTCCCAGTATGGACAGAGAGGTTGCCTGGAGGCTCTACTGAGTTTGGGAGATACTCTGTGGCTTTGGTAAAGGAAGGTAGATCACCAGAGGAGCTTTGACTCTCTCCTGAAGGGGACTGGATGGTTTCAGCAGCTGGTTCTACCTGCATGTCTTCCTGTTCACAGACAGCCACGCTGTTCCTCTCTCTCTCTACTGAGGTCCCTGTGGCCAGATCAGGGCTTTCTCTACGAGTAGAATGAGTTAGTTCCGCTGAGGAGTCTGCAGGCTGTTGTCCTGCCAACCTAAGGGCCATCTGATTGGCTGGTTCAGGTTGCTGTCCTACTGTCTGATTGGCTGGTCCTGTAATGTAGATAGAGTGGTTTCTGTTCTCTAGTGGAGATCTGGTCTCTCCAGCTCCTAACTCCAAGACATCATCCAACCTCTCCTGAGCTGAGGAGCAGGGTATGGGGGAGAGTACAGGGGGCAGCGGCTTGAACCAGTCCAGGATCTCCTCAACTGTTCTTCTATGTTTACGGCCTAAGTCACTGTTCCTGCTGGGTCCATGGCCCGGCTGGTCACTGTTCCTGCTGGGTCCATGGCCTGGCTGGTCACTGTTCCTGCTGGGTCCATGGCCTGGCTGGTCACTGATCCTGCTGGGTCCATGGTCTGGCTGGTCACTGATCCTGCTGGGTCCATGGTCTGGCTGGTCACTGATCCTGCTGGGTCCATGGACTGGCTGGTCACCGATCCTGCTGGGTCCATGGACTGGCTGATCACTGATCCTGCTGTGTCCATGGTCTGGCAGGTCACTGATCCTGCTGGGTCCATGGACTGGCTGGTCACCGATCCTGCTGGGTCCATGATCTGGCTGGTCACTGTTCCTGCTGGGTCCATGGTCTGGCTGGTCACTGATCCTGCGGAGTCCATGGACTGGCTGGTCACCGATCCTGCTGGGTCCATGAACTGGCTGGTCACCGATCCTGCTGGGTCCATGGCCCGGGTCATTGATCCTGCTGGGTCCATGGCCCGGGTCATTGATCCTGCTGGGTCCATGGTCTGGCTGGTCACTGATCCTGCTGGGTCCACGGCCTGTGGGAGAGACAGACAGAGCGATATGATGATGTTCTGGTCTGTTGTAACAAGGGGAGGTCCATTATGTCATCATCACAATGCGTCCTGAATACATACCAGGGAGGTGTGATGAGGGAGGATCTACACACACCCACAGATCCTCCAGCAGCCTCCGGACCTTCTCTGTAAAACACACCGTCGTATCAACACTGTAGTACTACACCTACACTACAGGTCAAAGGTTTTAGAACACCTACTCAATCAACGGTTTTTCTTTTCAGCATGGCTGCCACAGCATTCTGCAGCGATACGCCATCCCATCTGGTTTAGGCTTAGTGGGACTCATTTGTTTTTCAACAGGACAATGACCCAACACACCTCCAGGCTGTGTAAGGGCTATTTGACCAAGAAGGAGAGTGATGGAGTGCTGCATCAGATGACTTGGCCTCCACAATCCCCCGACCTCAACCCAATTGAGATGGTTTGGCATGAGTTGGACCGCAGAGTGAAGGAAAAGCAGCCAACAAGTACTCAGCATATATGGGAAGTCCTTCAAGACTGTTGGAAAAGCATTCCAGGTGAAGCTGGTTGAGAGAATGCCAAGAGTGTGCAAAGCTGTCATCAAGGCAAAGGGTGGCTATTTGAAGAATCAAATATAAAATATATTTTGATTTGTTTAACACTTGTTTTTTTGGTTACTACATGATTCCATATGTGTTATTTCATAGTTTTGATTTCTTCACTATTATTCTACAATGTAGAAAATAGTAAAACTAAAGAAAAACCCTTGAATGAGTAGGTGTTCTAAAACTTTTGACCGGTAGTGTACATCTGTTCAATAAATCATACAACCATTGAGCAAAATTGTGTGTGGTATCAACTTTAAAAAACCTATATAAAAACCTACCTTTATCAACCTTCGTTTCTTCAGGTGCCGTTGCTTGAGTTGATGTACTCTTTAATACTGAACAGAGACATGATTGGACTTAACAAATGCTGTGATATAATACCAATACTAATAATACTACTACTATTAATGATAATAATAATGCTATGAACAGCAGTGTTACCTTTATTCTTCTCAGTTTCCAGTTTCTCTAGTCGTTCCTGGAATAGAAAGAGGGTCCAATCAGACAGTCTCAAACGCTTTACAGTTGTTATTACAGCCAACCAGACAGTCTCAAACACTCTACAACAGTGGTCACCAACCTTTTCTGAGTCAAGATCACTTTCGGAGTCAGAATGCAAGCCGAAATCTACCGCTCAGATTATGGTTAAACATGACTTTAAAAAAAGTAAGCCTATGCAACATTAACCAATTAAAACAGTTCTGTAGCAATGAGGTTTGTGTAGTAGGCTATAGGGCCAATACATTATAACTGCATATTGGCTACGCTTGACTTGCCCTTCCAATGTTGTTGTTCTCAGACCATTTAGAAAACATATTTAAAAGTGTAGGTAACTTGGTAGAACTGGTAGTAGATCATGTGTTGTATTACTTGTGAGGAACAGCTGACGGAATATAATAATATGCTTTTTATTTTACTGATCTGATGGTCAGTCTGAGAGGAGGAGTAGTGGTGAGGCTGACTGATGGTCTGATGGTCAGTCAGAGGAGGAGTAGTGGTGAGGCTGACTGATGGTCTGATGGTCAGTCTGAGAGGAGGAGTAGTGGTGAGGCTGACTGATGGTCTGTCTGAGGGGAGGAGTAGTGGTGAGGCTGACTGATGGTCTGATGGTCAGTCTGAGAGGAGGAGTAGTGGTGAGGCTGACTGATGGTCTGATGGTCAGTCTGAGAGGAGGAGTAGTGGTGAGGTTGACTGATGGTCTGTCTGAGGGGAGGAGTAGTGGTGAGGCTGACTGATGGTCTGATGGTCAGTCTGAGGGGAGGAGTAGTGGTGAGGCTGACTGATGGTCTGATGGTCAGTCTGAGGGGAGGAGTAGTGGTGAGGCTGACTGATGGTCTGATGGTCAGTCTGAGAGGAGGAGTAGTGGTGAGGTTGACTGACGGTCTGATGGTCAGTCTGAGAGGAGGAGGAGTGGTGAGGCTGACTGACGGTCTGAGAGGAGGAGTAGTGGTGAGGCTGACTGATGGTCTGATGGTCAGTCTTGAGGGGAGGAGTAGTGGTGAGGCTGACTGATGGTCTGATGGTCAGTCTGAGAGGAGGAGTAGTGGTGAGGCTGACTGATGGTCTGATGGTCAGTCTGAGAGGAGGAGTAGTGGTGAGGCTGACTGATGGTCTGATGGTCAGTCTGAGAGGAGGAGTAGTGGTGAGGCTGACTGACTGTCTGATGGTCAGTCAGAGGAGGAGTAGTGGTGAGGCTGACTGATGGTCTGATGGTCAGTCTGAGAGGAGGAGTAGTGGTGAGGTTGACTGATGGTCTGATGGTCAGTCTGAGAGGAGGAGTAGTGGTGAGGCTGACTGACGGTCTGATGGTCAGTCTGAGAGGAGGAGTAGTGGTGAGGCTGACTGATGGTCTGATGGTCAGTCTGAGGGGAGGAGTAGTGGTGAGGCTGACTGATCGTCAGTCTGAGGGAGGAGTAGTGGTGAGGCTGACTGATGGTCTGATGGTCAGTCTGAGAGGAGGAGTAGTGGTGAGGCTGACTGATCGTCAGTCTGAGAGGAGGAGTAGTGGTGAGGCGGACTGATGGTCTGATGGTCAGTCTGAGGGGAGGAGTAGTGGTGAGGCTGACTGATGGTCTAATGGTCAGTCTCAGAGGAGGAGTAGTGGTGAGGCTGACTGATGGTCTGATGGTCAGTCTGAGGGGAGGAGTAGTGGTGAGGCTGACTGATCGTCAGTCTGAGGGAGGAGTAGTGGTGAGGCTGACTGATGGTCAGTCTGAGGGAGGAGTAGTGGTGAGGCTGACTGATGGTCTGATGGTCAGTCTGAGCAGAGGGAGGGAGTAGTGGTGAGGCTGACTGATGGTCTGATGGTCAGTCTGAGAGGAGGAGTAGTGGTGAGGCTGACTGATGGTCTGATGGTCAGTTTGAGGGGAGGAGTAGTGGTGAGGCTGACTGATGGTCTGATGGTCAGTCTGAGGGGAGGAGTAGTGGTGAGGCTGACTGACGGTCTGATGGTCAGTCTGAGGGAGGAGTAGTGGTGAGGCTGACTGACGGTCTGATGGTCAGTCTGAGGGGAGGAGTAGTGGTGAGGCTGACTGACAGTCTGATGGTCAGTCTGAGGGGAGGAGTAGTGGTGAGGCTGACTGACGGTCTGATGGTCAGTCTGAGAGGAGGAGTAGTGGTGAGGTTGACTGATGGTCTGATGGTCTGTCTGAGGGGAGGAGTAGTGGTGAGGCTGACTGATGGTCTGATGGTCAGTCTGAGAGGAGGAGTAGTGGTGAGGTTGACTGATGGTCTGATGGTCTGTCTGAGAGGAGGAGTAGTGGTGAGGTTGACTGATGGTCTGTCTGAGGGGAGGAGTAGTGGTGAGGCTGACTGATGGTCTGATGGTCAGTCTGAGAGGAGGAGTAGTGGTGAGGCTGACTGATGGTCTGATGGTCAGTCTGAGAGGAGGAGTAGTGGTGAGGTTGACTGATGGTCTGTCTGAGGGGAGGAGTAGTGGTGAGGCTGACTGATGGTCTGATGGTCAGTCTGAGGGGAGGAGTAGTGGTGAGGCTGACTGATGGTCTGATGGTCAGTCTGAGGGGAGGAGTAGTGGTGAGGCTGACTGATGGTCTGATGGTCAGTCTGAGAGGAGGAGTAGTGGTGAGGTTGACTGACGGTCTGATGGTCAGTCTGAGAGGAGGAGGAGTGGTGAGGCTGACTGACGGTCTGAGAGGAGGAGTAGTGGTGAGGCTGACTGATGGTCTGATGGTCAGTCTTGAGGGGAGGAGTAGTGGTGAGGCTGACTGATGGTCTGATGGTCAGTCTGAGAGGAGGAGTAGGGGTGAGGCTGACTGATGGTCTGATGGTCAGTCTGAGAGGAGGAGTAGTGGTGAGGCTGACTGATGGTCTGATGGTCAGTCTGAGAGGAGGAGTAGTGGTGAGGCTGACTGACTGTCTGATGGTCAGTCAGAGGAGGAGTAGTGGTGAGGCTGACTGATGGTCTGATGGTCAGTCTGAGAGGAGGAGTAGTGGTGAGGTTGACTGATGGTCTGATGGTCAGTCTGAGAGGAGGAGTAGTGGTGAGGCTGACTGACGGTCTGATGGTCAGTCTGAGAGGAGGAGTAGTGGTGAGGCTGACTGATGGTCTGATGGTCAGTCTGAGGGGAGGAGTAGTGGTGAGGCTGACTGATCGTCAGTCTGAGGGAGGAGTAGTGGTGAGGCTGACTGATGGTCTGATGGTCAGTCTGAGAGGAGGAGTAGTGGTGAGGCTGACTGATCGTCAGTCTGAGAGGAGGAGTAGTGGTGAGGCGGACTGATGGTCTGATGGTCAGTCTGAGGGGAGGAGTAGTGGTGAGGCTGACTGATGGTCTAATGGTCAGTCTCAGAGGAGGAGTAGTGGTGAGGCTGACTGATGGTCTGATGGTCAGTCTGAGGGGAGGAGTAGTGGTGAGGCTGACTGATCGTCAGTCTGAGGGAGGAGTAGTGGTGAGGCTGACTGATGGTCAGTCTGAGGGAGGAGTAGTGGTGAGGCTGACTGATGGTCTGATGGTCAGTCTGAGCAGAGGGAGGGAGTAGTGGTGAGGCTGACTGATGGTCTGATGGTCAGTCTGAGAGGAGGAGTAGTGGTGAGGCTGACTGATGGTCTGATGGTCAGTTTGAGGGGAGGAGTAGTGGTGAGGCTGACTGATGGTCTGATGGTCAGTCTGAGGGGAGGAGTAGTGGTGAGGCTGACTGACGGTCTGATGGTCAGTCTGAGGGAGGAGTAGTGGTGAGGTTGACTGATGGTCTGATGGTCTGTCTGAGGGGAGGAGTAGTGGTGAGGCTGACTGATGGTCTGATGGTCAGTCTGAGAGGAGGAGTAGTGGTGAGGTTGACTGATGGTCTGATGGTCTGTCTGAGGGGAGGAGTAGTGGTGAGGTTGACTGATGGTCTGATGGTCAGTCTGAGAGGAGGAGTAGTGGTGAGGCTGACTGACGGTCTGATGGTCAGTCTGAGGGGAGGAGTAGTGGTGAGGCTGACTGACGGTCTGATGGTCAGTCTGAGGGAGGAGTAGTGGTGAGGCTGACTGACGGTCTGATGGTCAGTCTGAGGGGAGGAGTAGTGGTGAGGCTGACTGACAGTCTGATGGTCAGTCTGAGGGGAGGAGTAGTGGTGAGGCTGACTGACGGTCTGATGGTCAGTCTGAGAGGAGGAGTAGTGGTGAGGTTGACTGATGGTCTGATGGTCTGTCTGAGGGGAGGAGTAGTGGTGAGGCTGACTGATGGTCTGATGGTCAGTCTGAGAGGAGGAGTAGTGGTGAGGTTGACTGATGGTCTGATGGTCTGTCTGAGGGGAGGAGTAGTGGTGAGGTTGACTGATGGTCTGATGGTCAGTCTGAGAGGAGGAGTAGTGGTGAGGCTGACTGATGGTCTGATGGTCAGTCTGAGAGGAGGAGTATTGGTGAGGCTGACTGATGGTCTGATGGTCTGTCTGAGGGGAGGAGTAGTGGTGAGGCTGACTGATGGTCTGATGGTCTGTCTGAGGGGAGGAGTAGTGGTGAGGCTGACTGATGGTCTGATGGTCAGTCAGAGGAGGAGTAGTGGTGAGGCTGACTGATGGTCTGATGGTCAGTCTGAGAGGAGGAGTAGTGGTGAGGCTGACTGATGGTCTGATGGTCAGTCTGAGGGAGGAGTAGTGGTGAGGCTGACTGATGGTCTGATGGTCAGTCTGAGGGAGGAGTAGTGGTGAGGCTGACTGATGGTCTAATGGTCAGTCTGAGGGGAGGAGCAGCGGTGAGGCTGCATCTGGTCAGTCTGAGGGAGGGGAGGGAGGGAGCAGCGGTGAGGCTGCATCTGGTCAGTCTGAGGGGAGGGAGGGAGGGAGGGAGCAGCGGTGAGGCTGCATCTGGTCAGTCTGAGGGGAGGGAGGGAGGGAGCAGCGGTGAGGCTGCATCTGGTCAGTCTGAGGGGAGGGAGGGAGGGAGGGAGCAGCGGTGAGGCTGCATCTGGTCAGTCTGAGGGGAGGGAGGGAGGGAGCAGCGGTGAGGCTGCATCTGGTCATTCTGAGGGGAGGGAGGGAGGGAGCAGTGGTGAGGCTGCATCTGGTCAGTCTGAGGGGAGGGAGGGAGGGAGCAGCGGTGAGGCTGCATCTGGTCATTCTGAGGGGAGGGAGGGAGGGAGGGAGCAGCGGTGAGGCTGCCTCTCACTCGACTCACTGTCCCTCCTCTCTCCCTCCCTCCCCTGAGAAAAGGGGACAGTCTTCCATCATATGGCGAAACTCAAATCACACTGCATTTCTACCTCATGCACCAATTCATGTTACTCCTATGACCAGAGAAAGTTAAATATTCCTTCATATTAAAAAAGACAAGCTGCTAATAATAACAACCCAAGCTTATCAGAACACTTTGCTGGTTGTAGCGTGAGTGGAAGTAGGGAGAACATGCAAACCTGAAGATGTACAAGGTTATTCTCCAGTAGAATCTTCTCTGTTTTCAGCCTGGTAATGTCATGCTCTTGCTTGAGTTTAGAATCTAAACAGAAGAACAACCCAGACACATCACCCATAAGATAAGGCAGGTCAGGCTGTATGACTACATCACACATCACCAATAAGATAAGGCAGGTCAGGCTGTATGACAGATCACAATAGGAATATTGAGCTTTTTTAGGTCATGCAAATTATGTTCACACAGACTAGAAAAATAATTGTTATAGCAACCTTGAAACAGTCCAAGTTGTTTTTCCAGGTTGTGTTTTCTGTTAGTGAAATAAGAAGGTAGAAACATGAGTACACCAACACCATGACTTAAACAATAAGTGTTTGTAATAAGGGTTTGGACGTGTGGTGGATGGTATCAGTGCTTGGTGAATCCTTACAGAACGGACGTCCTGGCGTTGTCCTCCTTTAACTGCTGCACTTCCTCTGCTACCTTCTGATATGCCTTCAACGACATCTGAGAGGATGAACACACATCAGTCATCACCTTATGGTTAAGTTCAGTGGGTTGAAACCATGCAGACAACATTGGATAACTGCTAGAATGAGGAGGATTTATTAGCCCGTTAGATAATATTGTTACCTGTGTTTTCAGCAGGTCTTTCTCCAGTGCCGTCTTCTCCTGCCTCAGCTGGACATTATCCAGGCTCTGCTTCTCTGTTGTCGCTTCATAATGAACAGGTCCACAGGAAAGACTGAGTTACATACATCAGACAGTAGACTCTTACAATGTGGGTATATCAGTGGTTGAGGGTTTACAGAAAGTAGAATTATAACCAGAGACAATACCTGCTACTATTTTTAGCTGGTCCTCAAGTCTCTTCTTTCTAAGGATGAGAGAGAGAGAGAAGAGAGATTTAAGTCAGCGTAACAAGAACCAAAGAAAATGATGTAAATGTTGTTGACGAGAGAGGCTCTTACAAAGTCTCGGTGTTGTTCTGCTCCTTCAGCCTCTCCACCTCCTCGGAAAGCTGCTGGGACAACTTCTCAGAGCTCTACAGGACAGAAACACAACACTGTTAGAGCTCTACAGGACAGAAACACAACTCTGTTAGAGCTCTACAGGACAGAAACACAACTCTGTTAGAGCTCTACAGGACAGAAACACAACTCTGTTAGAGCTCTGCAGGACAGAAACACAACTCTGTTAGAGCTCTACAGGACAGAAACTCAACACTGTTAGAGCTCTACAGGACAGAAACTCAACACTGTTAGAGCTCTACAGGACAGAAACTCAACACTGTTAGAGCTCTACAGGACAGAAACACAACTCTGTTAGAGCTCTACAGGACAGAAACACAACACTGTTAGAGCTCTACAGGACAGAAACTCAACACTGTTAGAGCTCTACAGGACAGAAACTCAACACTGTTAGAGCTCTACAGGACAGAAACTCAACACTGTTAGAGCTCTACAGGACAGAAACACAACTCTGTTAGAGCTCTACAGGACAGAAACACAACTCTGTTAGAGCTCTACAGGACAGAAACTCAACACTGTTAGAGCTCTACAGGACAGAAACACAACTCTGTTAGAGCTCTACAGGACAGAAACACAACTCTGTTAGAGCTCTACAGGACAGAAACTCAACTCTGTTAGAGCTCTACAGGACAGAAACACAACTCTGTTAGAGCTCTGCAGGACACAACATTGTCATGATGAGTAGAATGGAGCATTTTCCATCTCTTACCTGCTTCGCCTCCAGCTCTGCCCGCATGACTTCGTACTCTGCATGCTGCTTTTCCAGAGAAGCTACTTTCAACTGCAGATCATCAAGTTGTATATGCAGCTTACTGGTCTCCCTGGAACAATGTTGTGTGACAGAAATAATGAATAACTTTGTTGCCAACCATTTATGTTTCCAAAAGATGTCAAATACTTTCAAAGCCATAGAAGAACATTTAGTAAAGAGGAACTAGAGAACTAATATTTCATACCTCTGGGATCTCTGAAGCTGTAAGCAAACTGTCAAGGAAAACACTTCAAATAATAATAATGCATTAAGCAGAGGTGTTGGGTCAGTATTTGAAAGGTTTTATCCAAGGCAGTCATGCGTGCATACATTTTACGTATGGGTGGTCCCGGGAATCGAACACACTATCCTAGCGTTGCAAGCGCCATGCTCTACCAACTGAGCTAGATGACCACTTCTAACAAGACTGATAGCAGTGCAACGGGGGTGGCAGGTAGCCTTGCGGATAGGCACGTTGGGCCAGTATCTGAAAGTTCGCTGGTTCGAATCCCCGAGCTGGCAAGGTGGGAAAAAAAATCTGTCTTTCTGCCCTTGAGCAAGGCAGTTAACCCCCAACACTAACTGCTCCCGGGTGCCGATGACGTGGATGTTGATTAAGGCAGCCCCCCCACACCTCTCTGGGTTCAGTAACCGACTAGGTATCCCCTTCTCTTACCAATACATCACCAGAGACTGTAACCCCATCACCAGATACAATACTGAAGAAGAGTCTGGTCGACCAATGTGTCAAACCTGGCCTTCGGTAGCAAATAGAAACTCCCTGCGCCTAGGCATTGGCTTAATCTACCAACCAATCATCTCCCACTGCCCCTTCCGCTGTACGTGTCTTCCATACATGTCTTACCTCCATTTGGAGACACGCCTCGCAGTCACGTGATTCCCAAAAATGTAATGATGACAAATACTTTACCTCAGTAAGGTCACTCCCATAGAATTCTAATGGTCACTCCCACTAAGGTCAACTCTGAATCGTTGATATCCCAGGCTTATATGCGCAATACCCTGCGGATGAGGTTAGTACAATACGTAATCACCTTTAACCTCTCATCCCGCTGTAGCCAGTGAAGTTAACAAAACAGACGCTTGTTATGATTGTGTTATATTGTGATGGTAGTGAGACGAGTGTCCTCTGTAGCTCAATTGGTAGAGCATGGCACTTGTAACACCAGGGTAGTGGGTTCGATCCCCAGGACCACCCATACGTAAAAATGTATGCACGCATGAGTGTAAGTCGCTTTGGATAAAAGCGTCTGCTAAATGGCATATTATTATTATTATTATTATTATTATTATACGAGTGAAGCAGTAAACAGTGGTCATCAGAACCAGAACACTGTTTGCTGTTCTGTTCATTCCAAGGGATGCACTGAAACATAATTAATGACTGAAGAGAGGCTGAAGAGCATGAATGACTGAAACCTAATAACTGAAGAGAGGCTGAAGAGCATGAATGACTGAAACCTAATAACTGAAGAGAGGCTGAAGAGCATGAATGACTGAAACCTAATGACTGAAGAGAGGCTGAAGAGCATGAATGACTGAAACCTAATAACTTAAGAGAGTGAATGGACTTTTGAGTCACTATTGAAAGGATATCATCGCACTTCCCTTGATATTCACTCAGCAAGTGACTGAAAAAAGTTAAACATATTACATTAGTAGCTTACTTTTTCTAAAACATACTAATCATTCACTCCAACTGTTACATTAAGCATGTTAGGCCTAGCTAGATATCTGTTTTACATTGTCATTTTCGGTTCCAAAACACAGCTAGCTACATCAGATGAGTCTAGATAGAGTCTATGGGTCATATTTAGTCAAACCAGCCACCAGGTCAATGACAACACCGTTGCTGCTCTGTGAGATGTGTAGCCTACAGGCATATAGCTTTAATGTCGTGTCTGGTACCGTTTCCACACTGATGTTTATTGAGAACTGGAATGAAACTGTAATCAGAATTCTGACAATCCAAGTTTGTTTTCGACTTCCAGGAAACCAGATTACCGAGTTTGATTGAATAGCCCCCGCCCTGGGTATGTATGTAGTTAGCTAGCTATGTTTGATTGAATAGCCCCCGCCCTGAGTATGTATGTAGTTAGCTAGCTATGTTTGATTGATTAGTTCCCACCCTGAGTATATATGTATGTACGTGTGTAGCTAGCTATGTTTTAGGGACCTGTACAGTATCATCTCGTCACACATGTCTAATAACGTTACCTAGTTACTTACTCTGAGTCAATACTTTTCTGTTTCAAAGCCAGGAGAGCTGCCACATATTCGTTTAGGTTCTACAATGAGAGAGGGTGGATTGTCCGTCAGTATAGTTAGGTGAAATATTAGCTAACTATCTTTTATCCACGTTTGAAGCAAGTATACAACAGTAGCGATAACCTTTCTCAACCCACCTGGTGAAGCACAGTGCAGTTTTGACAGGCTCCAGTAGTTGCTTCCGATGCGATTCTTGCGATTTTAGAATGATTCTCCCCCGGCATCATGATAAGAAGTCACAGTTACTGCCCAATATGCCAAACTTGTAAAGCAAAAATATGTAAAAATAGAACTACAGACATTAAAAACACAAAAACTTGACAACAAATTCGGCATGACGCAAACGCACTGTCCCACGTTGACTCAGGACCCGAAATATAGACGGGGTTGTCTATAGAAATGCCGGTCTGAAAAAGTTACACCTTTGCATTTATATATATATATATATATATATATATATATATATATATATATATACATGTTTTATTTTTATTTTATATTATTAACAACAAATCAATACAAAAAGTACATGGGGGAACACAAGTATATATAAAGAATATACAAAGGACAAGTGGGCTAGGGGTGGGGCTAGGGGGTACAATATCACATTACACAAGGACAAAGGACAGTTGGGCTAGGGCGGGGCTAGGGGGTACAATATCACATTACACAGGGACAAAGGACCAGTAGGCTAGGGGCGGGGCTAGGGGGGACAATATCACATTACACAGGGACAAAGGACCAGTGGGCTAGGGGCGGGGCTAGGGGGTACAATATCACATTACACAGGGACAAAGGACCAGTGGGCTAGGGGCGGGGCTAGGGGCGGGGCTGGGGGGTATAATATCACATTACACAGGGACAAAGGACAAGTGGGCTAGGGGCGGTGCTAGGGTCGGGGCTAGGGGTTATAATATCACATTACACAGGGACAAAGGACCTGTGGGCTAGGGGCGGGGCTAGGGAGTATAATATCACATTACACAGGGACAAAGGACCAGTGGGCTAGGGGCGGGGCTAGGGGCGGGGCTAGGGGGTATAATATCACATAATACACAGGGACAAAGGACCAGTGGGCTAGGGGCGGGGCTAGGGGGTACAATATCACATTACACAGGGACAAAGGACCAGTGGGCTAGGGGCGGGGCTAGGGGCGGGGCTAGGGGGTGCAATATCGCATTACACAGGGACAAATGACCAGTGTGCTAGGGGCGGGGCTAGGGGGTATAATATCACATTACACAGGGACAAAGGACCAGTGGGCTAGGGGCGGGGCTAGGGGCTGGGCTAGGGGGTATAATATCACATTACACAGGACCTTAAGGGACATACACACATTTATATTTCTAACAGATTTTTTGTTGGTAGAGTATTTAATTGTCTTAAAATATAGTTCAATTTCTTTTTGTATGGTAAGAAAATGTGGTGTTTTGTTTGTAAATTTACATATGTGAATATTGAAATTTGGCCAAAAGAATAATGAAATTAATTACATAAAATTGGTTCAACTTATTTCTATCGTAGGTAAAGAATCCAAGCAGTAAATCTTTCCATAATAGTGTAAAATCTTAATAAATGTGTTCAATTATAAATCTATGGATGTCTTGCCACATATTCCTTACATGAATACAATGCCAAAAAAGATTCAACACCGTTTCTGGGTGGTCATTACAAAAGGTACAATTTGAATTTATGTTTTTCTTAAACTTCTTCGTATAGTGATTGGTAGAATAATATTTATGAATAATTTTAAAAGAAATGTTGTTTTAAGTAGGTATGTGTGGGGCAACATCCAAACTTTTTTCCAACAGATATTATCAATAAAACCATTCCAATAAGGCATGACATAAGGTTTATAGTTACAACATCCTGCTGAAACAAGGCTCCTATAGCTCTATTGTTGTTGAATGGACCGAAAGAAAAACAAATCTTTCCTACTGATGAGTCAACAGGGTTAATCATAGGCAGTGGCGATTTTAGCGTGTAAATATTGGTGCGGCAAACTCCCCAAATTAGTTTTAGATGCATGCCAGCAAAGCCACTACACAGCACAACACTAAACAATACATTAATTGCACTATAATGGTGACAAACGGTGCCCACTGCATAAAGCTGTCCCAACAACAGAGCTTTCTTTTCAGCACCATGGAGTGAATCCTTACCACCGCTACACCTGGCTATCAACGGAGCCATGTCTGGCAGCGAAACAGTTCATTCAGCCTCATTTACTGCCTTTAAAAAAAACATAGCTGATATGGCTGACTTGCTTAAACTAATGTGGTTTCTACTGACAATTGAGATGTACAAACTATGGCATAAGGGGATGACGAGCGGATAAGAGGCAATGCGTAATTTCGATTAAGACATTAATAAGCGAGCTAGGATGGATGTAGTCAATATAACTATTTGTTCAGCACTTTTAAAATGTACAGTTACTGAATTCAGAACATGGGCCGTTCTTACAGTATTCTCCCTGTACACCAAGTCAGAACCGTAGGATAAATAAAGGGGGCATATAAGCAGACAATGATAGCTCTTACAATATTCAATGATTACATTTCTCTAAAACAGGCTATAGGCTACATGTGCACCACCAAGTGAGAACAGTAGGCTAAGTTATGAGGGGGAAAGGGACCAAATTATAAGGGTGAGGCCCATGGGCTACTAACAGCTTACTACACAACATACACTTAGTATTACATTCTTAGCTACAGTATACATATTTCCCTGGCGTATTACATAATTTATGCAGTAGTATACAATACATTTTTGGACTCACCTTGTTGTGCTGTGCTAACTTGAACAGGAAGGTGGCGTGGTGGTCCTTCATGGGCAAATTTTGTCATCAAACGTTGTTATCAAAGTCTGTCATTCTATGGATTTATGGCGCTTTTAAGACAACTGGGAACTTTGGAAAAAAACAAGGTTGAATCATGACGTCAGTGACCTTCAGGTCGGAGCTCTAGAAAGAGGCCCAAGTTCCCGACTTGGAATACCGAGTAGGATGACCGTTCAAAACGTATTTTCCCAGTCGGAGCTAATTTTTTTCCAGAGTTCCCAGTTGTCTTGAACTCACTGAAGTCTGAGATTTCCCAGTTCCGCGGCAGAAATCATGCTGGATTGACAGCATGGCCAATGTATTCAACCTTTTATGGCCCATGGTGTTGAATATTTATCCTTTTAAGCTTGGAAAAGAGACCCTTAAACCCAGACTTGGACCACACACCCACTCCACTGAATAGCAGACTAGTGATTGCTTTGCAATGCTTGCAGTTAGCCACTGATTCCTTCCAAACCACTCATTGTTGAATTTTCGATTTCCAACTTGTTGTGTAATGTTTATGTCCAATGGCCGATGAGCACCGATACGTTTTATCTATAATTTCTCATCATAATTTCTCTTCATATGACAATGATTGAAAAGGATTTGCCAGTAGATTGTCGACTTGATTCATGATGATGACTGCTAGCTTGCTAGCTAAGATTTTGAAAGTATGACGTTGACGTGATCAGTCCAATCAAAGCTACGGTAGATATAACGTGATTTGATGTCAGTTTATCTGTGGCCAATGAACTTGAGCCTTCTTGGATGGGTACTTCTAATGTAACTCTATGGCAGCAACCGAGGGGCTTGAATTTGAGCTCGACAGGTAGATTTTGCGGTGACGTAGTGTCCCCATAATTGACAGAACACTGAGCCAATCACGGCGCAACTAGAGAACATTACCAACCCCTACGCTCCGTATTTTCCGCTGGCTGCCCCACCACCACAGAAAGCACTGAGCTAGGCTGAAAAACCTTCATTTTGGAGCTGCCTTACTCAAGAAAGCAAAAAAGAGACCATGTTTGCATGCGGCTTTATTAACTCAACGATTTTATTTTATTTTTTACATTGTTTGCAAACTGATATGTGACAGGTATTAATGCCAAAATAACATGCAAAACAGGCAACAACAAAAAAAATGATATACAGTGCCTTCGGAAAGTATTCAGATCCCTTGACTTTTTCCACATTTTGTTGGTTACAGCCTTATTCTAAAATTGATTTTTTTTTAAATGTTACTCATCAATCTACACCCAGTACCCCATAATGATCAAGCAAAAACAGATTTTTAGAAATTTTTGCTAATTTTTAAAATAAAAGAAACTGAAATACACATTTACATAAGTATTCAGACCCTTTACTCAGTACTTTGTTGAAGCACCTTTGGCAGCGATTACAGCCTCAAGTCTTCTTGGGTATGACACTACAAGCTTGGCACACCTGTATTTGGGGAGTTTCTCCCATTCTTCTCTGCAGATCCTCTCAAGCTATGTCAGGTTGGATGGGGAGCGTCGCTGCACAGCTATTTTCAGGTCTCTCCAGAGATATTCGGTCAGGTTTAAGTCCGGGCTCTGGCTGGGCCACTCAAGAACATTCAGAGACTTGTCCCGAAGCCACTCTTGCGTTGTCTTGCCTGTGTGGTTAGGGTCATTGTCTTTTTGGAAGGTGAACCATCGCCCCAGTCTGAGGTCTGGAGCAGGTTTTCATCAAGGATCTCTCTGTACTTGCCTCGATCCTGACTAGTCTCCCAGTCCCTGTCGCTGAAAAACATCCCAACAGCATGATTCTGCCACCACCATGCTTCACTGTAGGGATGGTGCCAGGTTTCCTCCAGACGTGATACTTGGCATTCAGGCCAAAGAGTTCAATCTTGGTTTCATCAGACCAGAGAATCTTGTTTCTCATGGTCTGAGAGTCTTTAGGTGCCTTTTGGCAAACTCCAAGCTGGCTGTCATGTGCCTTTTACTGAGAAGTGGCTTCCGTCTGGCCACTCTACCATAAAGGCCTGATTGGTGGAGTGCTGCAGAGATGGTTGTCCTTCTGGAAGGTTCTCCCATCTCCACAGAGGAACTCTAGAGCTCTGTCAGAGTGACCATAGGGTTCTTGGTCACCTCCCTGACCAAGGCTCTTCTTCCCCGATTGCTCAGTTTGGTCGGGCAGCCAGCTCTAGGAAAAGTCTTGGTCGTTCCAAACTTCTTCCATTTAAGAATGATGGAGGCCACTGTTTTCCTGGGGACCTTCAATGCTGCAGAAATTTTTTGGTACCCTTCCCCTGATCTGTGCCTCGACACAATCCAATCTCGGAGCTCTACAGACAATTCCTTCGACCTCATAGCTGAAATGCACAGTCAACTGTGGGACCTTATATAGACAGGTGTGTGCCTTTGCAAATCATGTCCAATCAATTGAATTTACCACAGGTGGACTCCAATCATGTTGTAGAAACATCTCAAGGTTAATCAATGGAAACAGGACGCACCTGAGCTCAATTTCGAGTCTCATAGTAAAGGGTCCGAGTACTTATGTAAATAAGATATTTCTGTTTTAAATTTTTAATAAATTTGCAAAAATGTCTAAAAACGTGTTTTCGCTTTGTCATTATGGGGCATTGTGTGTAGATTGCTGAGGATTTTTTTTCCATATATATATATAATCCATTTTAGAATAACGCTGTAAGGTAATTTATTTTGCAAAAGTCAAGGGGTCTGAATACTTTCTCAAAGGCACTGCATATATATTATTTGCTAAACAGGTGAGGCTCACCACTGATCGTAGGTATGTTCTGAAGGTCAGGTCTTTTTACATTTTACATTTTAGTCAATTTAGCAGACGCTCTTATCCAGAGCGACTTACAGTTAGTGAATGCATAGATGTTTTTTTCTTTTCCATAAAAAGTATTAAACCCAAATTCTGATTGGTTGGCCTACCTGGGGGCCATCCATCAGTTGAATTATCTATAGTAATGCTAAAGTCCCCTGCTATCAATAATAACGAATTGAGAAATGTAAATAACCAATGAAGTATATGTTTCTCTACGGATTCAAGTTACTCTGCATTCTCACGTTTGCCAAATATCGTTGTCCCACTGTGACTTCCAGAAGTTGGCATCAGCAGAAATTGAGTGCGACTCTTGAAAAGAACAAACATCTGTTCGAAGTTGTTGCGCAAATAAAAAAAAGGCTTTGCGCTTCACATTGTTTCGTAACCCCCAGACCTTTGCATTTTCATCACAGTTTCTAAACCCAGAGGGCGCAACATTGCAAGACTTCCGGGAACACTTGCGAAGCAGACCACATTTTATCCATTATATTGACCTGGTCCCGTTTCCCAAAAGCATTTTAAGGTAAGGTAATCTTAGAACCACAGGGTTCTAACGATGAATTTAGCCTTAAAATGCTTTTGGGAAACCGGGCCCAGATACTCTTGTGGCCAGTCTAACAATGAAAAGGCGGGACACGTGTGAACAACAAGCACAGCGGTTTCCACTAGTTACCACAGCCACAAAGTCAAAACGGTCCATACTGTAAAAATTCCTGAAAACAAAAATTTGGGTTTTGATTTTCATTTAAGGTTAGGGTTGGACATAAGGTTATCAGTGTGGTTAAGGTTATGTTTAAAATCATATTTTAAGAAGATACATTGTAGAAATAGGCGGGGTTTATGACTTTTTGGCTGTGGTAACTAGTGTCGACCAGGCACAACTCCGATATGAAGTGTTTTTCTCCAAGTTGCCGGGATGTCAGGTGTCCTACTTATATCAGTACACACATAGCAACCTATTCATTACGGGACTTCTATTCCATTAAATAAGCCACACGTAGCAAATAAGACATTCATTATTTTGTTAACCAAATTCGACACTCTCTCATTGATCTCCATACAAAAACTCCTTGCTTGATTAGCGGAGAAAACACCACCTAAAATCAAATTCAATCTTATTTGTCACATGCTCCTAATACAACATGTGTAGACCTTATCATGAAATACTTACTTACAAGCCCTTAACCAACAATGCAGTTCAAGAAATAGAGTTAAGAAAATATTGACAAAATACAATAACATTTACATTTACATTTTAGTCATTTAGCAGACGCTCTTATCCAGAGCGACTTACAGGAGCAATTAGGGTTAAGTGCCTTGCTCAAGGGCACATTTACGTCATTTAGCAGACGCTCTTACCCAGAGCGACTCACCAATTGGTGCGTTCACCCTATAGCCAGTGGGATAACCACTTTACAATGTTTGGGGGGGGGGGTAGAAGGATTACTTTATCCTATCCCAGGTATTCCTTAAAGAGGTGGGGTTTCAAATGTCTCCGGAAGGTGGTGAGTGACTCCGCTGTCCTGGCGTCGTGAGGGAGCTTGTTCCACCATTGGGGTGCCAGAGCAGCGAACAGTTTTGACTGGGCTGAGCGGGAACTATGCTTCCGCAGAGGAAGGGGAGCCAGCAGGCCAGAGGTGGATGAACGCAATGCCCTCGTTTGGGTGTAGGGACTGATCAGAGCCCGAAGGTACAGAGGTGCCGTTCCCCTCACTGCTCCATAGGCAAGCACCATGGTCTTGTAGCGGATGCGAGCTTCAACTGGAAGCCAGTGGAGTGTGCGGAGGAGGGGGGTGACGTGAGAGAACTTGGGAAGGTTGAACACCAGACGGGCTGCGGCATTCTGGATGAGTTGTAGGGGTTTAATGGCACAGGCAGGGAGGCCAGCCAACAGCGAGTTGCAGTAGTCCAGACGGGAGATGACAAGTGCCTGGATTAGGACCTGTGCCGCTTCCTGTGTAAGGCAGGGTCGTACTCTCCGAATGTTGTAGAGCATGAACCTGCAGGAGCGGGTCACCGCCTTGATGTTGGCGGAGAACGACAGGGTGTTGTCCAGGGTCACGCCTAGGCTCTTCGCACTCTGGGAGGAGGACACAGCGGAGTTGTCAACCGTGATGGCGAGATCATGGAACGGGCAGTCCTTCCCCGGGAGGAAGAGCAGCTCCGTCTTGCCAGGGTTCAGCTTGAGGTGGTGATCCGTCATCCATACTGATATGTCTGCCAGACATGCAGAGATGCGATTCGCCACCTGGTTATCAGAAGGGGGAAAGGAGAAGATTAGTTGTGTATCGTCAGCGTAGCAATGATAGGAGAGGCCATGTGAGGATATGACAGAGCCAAGTGACTTGGTGTATAGGGAGAAAAGGAGAGGGCCTAGAACTGAGCCCTGGGGGACACCAGTGGTGAGAGCACGTGGTGCGGAGACAGCTTCTCGCCACGCCACTTGGTAGGAGCGACCGGTCAGGTAGGACGCAATCCAGGAGTGAGCCGCGCCGGAGATGCCCAGCTCGGAGAGGGTGGAGAGGAGGATCTGATGGTTCACAGTATCAAAGGCAGCAGACAGGTCTAGAAGGACAAGAGCAGAGGAGAGAGAGTTAGCTTTAGCAGTGCGGAGAGCCTCCGTGACACAGAGAAGAGCAGTCTCAGTTGAATGACCAGTCCTGAAACCTGACTGGTTAGGATCAAGAAGGTCATTCTGAGAGAGATAGCAAGAGAGTTGGCTAAAGACGGCACGCTCAATAGTTTTGGAAAGAAAAGAAAGAAGGGATACTGGTCTGTAGTTGTTGACATCAGTGGGATCGAGTGTTGGTTTCTTGAGAAGGGGAGCAACTCTCGCTCTCTTGAAGACGGAAGGGACATGGCCAGCGGTCAAGGATGAGTTGATCAGCGAGGTGAGGTAGGGGAGAAGGTCACCGGAGATGGTCTGGAGAAGAGAGGAGGGGATGGGGTCAAGCGGGCAGGTTGTTGGGCGGCCTGCAGTCACAAGTCGCAGGATTTTATCTGGAGAGAGAGGGGAGAAAGAAGTCAAAGCATAGGGTAGGGCAGTGTGAGTAGGACCAGCAGTGTCATTAGACTTAACAAACGAGGATCGAATGTCGTCAACCTTCTTTTCAAAGTGGTTGACGAAGTCATCCACAGAGAGAGAGGAGGGGGGGGCGGGGGGGGGAGGATTCAGGAGGGAGGAAAATGTGGCAAAGAGCTTCCTAGGGTTAGAGGCAGATGCTTGGAATTTAGAGTGGTAGAAAGTGGCCTTAGCAGCAGAAACAGATGAAGAAAATGTAGAGAGGAGGGAGTGAAAAGATGCCAGGTCGGCAGGGAGTTTAGTTTTCTTCCATTTCCGCTCCGCTGCCCGGAGCTCTGTTCTGTGAGCTCGCAATGAGTCATCAAGCCACGGAGCTGGAGGGGAGGACCGAGCCGGCCGGGAGGATAGGGGACACAGAGAGTCAAAGGATGCAGAAAGGGAGGAGAGGAGGGTTGAGGAGGCAGAATCAGGAGATTGGAGGGAGAAGGATTGAGCAGAGGGAAGAGATGATAGGATGGAAGAGGAGAGAGTAGTGGGAGAGAGAGAGCGAAGGTTGCGGCGGCGCATTACCATCTGTGTAGGGGCAGAGTGAGTAGTGTGGGAGGAGAGCGAGAGAGAAAAGGAAACAAAGTAGTGGTCGGAGACATGGAGGGGAGTTGCAGTGAGATTAGTAGAAGAGCAGCATCTAGTAAAGATGAGGTCAAGCGTATTGCCTGCCTTGTGAGTAGGGGGGGACGGTGAGAGGGTGAGGTCAAAAGAGGAGAGAAGTGGAAAGAAGGAGGCAGAGAGAAATGAGTCAAATGTGGACATAGGGAGGTTGAAATCCCCCAAAACTGTGAGGGGTGAGCCATCCTCAGGAAAGGAACTTATCAAGGCGTCAAGCTCATTGATGAACTCTCCAAGGGAACCTGGAGGGCGATAGATGACAAGGATAGTAAGCTTAAATGGGCTAGTGACTGTGACAGCATGGAATTCAAATGAGGAGATAGACAGATGGGTTAGGGGAAAAATTGAGAATGTCCACTTGGGAGAGATGAGGATTCCTGTGCCACCACCCCTCTGACCAGATGCTCTCGGGGTATGCGAGAACACATGGTCAGACGAGGAGAGAGCAGTAGGAGTAGCAGTGTCTTCAGTGGTAATCCATGTTTCCGTCAGCGCCAGGAAGTCGAGGGACTGGAGATTAGCATAGGCTGGGATGAAGTCAGCTTTGTTGGCAGCAGAACGGCAGTTCCAGAGGCTGCCTGAGACCTGGAACTCCAGGTGTGGGGTGCGTGCAGGGACCACCAGGTTAGAGAGGCAGCAGCCACGCGGTGTGGGGCGTTTGTGTAGCCTGTGCAGAGAGGAGAGAACAGGGATAGGCAGAGACATAGTTGACAGGCTGTAGCAAATGGCTACAATAATGCAGAGGAGATCGGAATGAAATGAACTAAACATCTGGGACAGTAGAGAGCAGGGCCTCCCTCACCAAAAACTTCTACTTCTAACAACTATAATTGTTTCACTGAACCACCCAAACAAAAACTCTACCAACTTCCACCTTTAGAAATCAGAATTGTTGTGAACCACAATAACAAGTAACACAATAAAATAACAATAACGAGGCTATATACAGGGGGTACCAGTACAGTCAATGTGCGGGAGTACAGGTTAGTCGAGGTAATATGTACATGTAGGTAGGGGTAAAATGACTATGCATAGATAATAAACATATAGGGCTACGACGGTTAGGGCTGGTCTCTCTCAGGCTAGGACTGGTCCGGTTAGGGCTGGTCTCTCTCAGGCTAGGACTGGTCCGGTTAGGGCTGGTCTCTCTCAGGCTAGGGTTAGTATGGGGATTATGGGTTAGGGTTAGTATGGGGATTATGGGTTAGTATGGGGCGTATGGGTTAGGGTTAGTATGGGGATTATGGGTTAGGGTTAGTATGGGGATTATGGGTTAGGGTTAGTATGGGTATTATGGGTTTGGGTTAGTATTGGGGATTTATTATTCTCCTAAATTGATGGGATGACTAACTTAGAAAGAATGCATTCTTGACTGGGCTAATGTAGGCTGTGACACCTGGCAGGCTGTGATTGATGTGAAGAGCTGTTTTAGGGGGTAAAATGAGATAAGGATTGTGTCTTCAAATGCTAGACTATACTGGTTCTTTGTGATCTGTGAGCCTTCCTTGGACGTAGGAATGATGTCTAAGGGAGCTGGCTCTTCTCACTATGATAGGTTGTTATGATAAACTTGTGCCTGGCTGAAGTGTGCAACAAATGGCGCCGAGGAGATGGGACCAACCCCTGAAACAACGGATTGGCTGAGTAAAGTTTAAACCACGCTCAAGTCTCTACTCTAATTGGCCAGCAGAGAAGTGGGAAATTCCCTCTGTCAGAGTATTTGAGTATTGGATCTGGAACAATGTCTTTTAGTTCTCTGGGGTGTCCTGCGAGGCATCTCAGAGAGCCCGTATATACGAAACATCATATTTACCATTGAAGGTTTTTGCATTAATTAAAATAACTAGTATATCTTAGAAGTCGTGTTGACCTCTTTTGTTCCTAATACCAGATTTGAATTGACGCGACTTTGACAGTTAGTATTGTGATTATGGGTTTGGGTTAGTATTGTGATTATGGGTTAGGGTTAGTATGGGTATTATTGGTTAGGGTTAGTATGGGGATTATGGGTTAGGGTTAGTATGGGGATTATGGGTTAGGGTTAGTATGGGTATTATGGGTTTGGGTTAGTATTGTGATTATGGGTTAGGGTTAGTATGGGTATTATGGGTTTGGGTTAGTATTGTGATTATGGGTTAGGGTTAGTATGGGGATTATGGGTTAGGGTTAGTTTGGGGATTATGGGTTAGGGTTGGTTTGGGGATTATGGGTTAGGGTTAGTATGGGGATTATGGGTTAGGGTTTAGTATGGGGATTATGGGTTAGGGTTAGTATGGGGATTATGGGTTAGGGTTAGTTTGGGGATTATGGGTTAGGGTTAGTATGGGTATTATGGGTTTGGGTTAGTATGGGGATTATGGGTTAAGATTAGTATGGGGATTATGGGTTAGGGTTAGTTTGGGGATTATGGGTTAGGGTTAGTATGGGGATTATGGGTTAGGGTTAGTATGGGGCGTATAGGTTAGGGTTAGTATGTGGATTATGGGTTAGGGTTAGTATGGGGATTATGGGTTAGGGTTAGTATGGGGATTATGGGTTTGGGTTAGTATGGGGCGTATGGGTTAGGGTTAGTATGGGGCGTATAGGTTAGGGTTAGTTTGGGGATTATTGGTTAGGGTTAGTTTGGGGATTATGGGTTAGGGTTAGTATGGGGATTATGGGTTATGTTAGTTTGGGGATTATGGGTTAGGGTTAGTATGGGGCATATGGGTTAGGGATAGTATTTGGTGTATGGGTTAGGGTTAGTATAGGGTGAGAGTCAGTATGGTATACTAGATACCTTTCTTCTCTGGTCATGGGCAGAAGTTGGTGTTGCAGGCCTGAGACATGGGAGGCTTCAGGTGGAGAGCACACCCTGAGGAGGGCTTCCCCTGGACCAGACAGTGGAGCGCCTGCACCCCCTGCACCCCCTGCACCCCCCCACCACAGACACTGTGCACTGGACAGAACAGGCTAAATAACTAGCATGATGCACAGAGCAACTCTAATACATTCTGGTAGTGTTAAATAAAGGTTTAACCTACAACATTCTGGTAGTGTTGAATAAAGGTTTAAACTACAACATTCTAGTGGAATTGAATAAAAGTATAAAGGTATGTTGGTATACCTGAGACCTGGGGGAGGAGGACCAGTCGGGCCGGGGGAGGGGGAAAGTGAGGAGCAGGCTGTGCGGGGTCTGGATCTGGGTCTGACAGACTACAGCCTCTCTGCAGCTCCACCCAGGGCTTTGCCACATTTACATTTTAGTCATTTAGCAGATGCTCTTATCCAGAGCGACTTACAGTTTTTTAGTGAGTGCATACATTATCATACTGGCCCCCCGTGGGAATCGAACCCACAACCCTGGCGTTGCCACATGGTGTCACTTAGGCGCCAGCTCTCTATACTTCCCTGTTACATCCTTCTCTGTACACTTAATTAAGCTTGTCTGGAAGCCCTTCCCACAGGTTACAGAACACTGGAGAGAGAGAGAGAGAGAGAGAGAGAGAGAGAGAGAGAGAGAGAGAGAGAGAGAGAGAGAGAGAGAGAGAGAGAACACAATTAGACCCAACCAAATCATAAGAAAACAAAAAGAGAATTACTTGACACATTGGAAAGAATTAACAAAAAAAAACAGAGCAAACTAGAATGCTATTTGGCTCTAAACAGAGAGTACACAGTGGCAGAATACCTGACCACTGTTAAGGAAAGCTTTGACTATGTACAGACTCAGTAAGCATAGCCTTGCTACTGAGAAAGGCCGCCGTAAGCAGACCTGGCTCTCAAGGGAAGACAGGCTATGTGCACACTGCCCACAAAATGAGGTGGAAACTGAGCTGCACTTCCTAACCTCCTGCCAAATGTATGACCATATTAGAGACACATATTTCCCTCAGATTACAGAGATCCACAAAGAATTCAAAAACAAACCCAATTAACTCCCTTATCTACTGGGTGAAAAACCACAGTGTGCCATCACAGCAGCAAGATTTGTGACCTTGTTGCCACAAGAAAAGGGCAACCAGTGAAGAACAAACGCCATTGTAAATACAACCCATATTTATGTTTATTTATTTTCCCATTTGTACTTTAACTATTTGCACATTGTTACAACACTGTATATATACATAATATGACATTTGAAATGTCTTTATTCTTTTGGAACTTCTGAGTGTAATGTTTACTGTTAATATTTATTGTTTATTTCACTTTTGTTTATTATCTACTTCACTTGCTTTGGCAATGTTAACATACGTTTCCCATGCCAATAAAGCCCTTAAATTGAAATTGAATTGAGAGAGCAACTATATGGAACAAATATTTCATTAGTACATTTTTACCGGTAATGATTTAATTGATTAGACTACTATGAAGATTTGATGTTATGATGTTACCAGTTAAATAGTGACAGGTAGAGATGAACCACTGGACCTTGCATTGTTTGGGGTTAGGGTTATGACAGGGTTAGGGTTATGACAGGGTTGGGGTAGGGGGTTAGTGGTCAGTGCGTACGTCTTGCCAGGTGGAAATGAACCACTGGATCTTGCGTTGTTTGGGACAGAGTTTGAGGAGGCAGGGCTCCTGGCAGCTGGGTCTCTGCTGGGAGGAACAGGAGCTGTCTGGCAGGATGTGTTGCTATTGCTGAGCTATGGTGCTGCTGCTGGGGTTGGTGCTGTTACACTGCGGAGAACACAGCAACATAGACAGCATCATGTCATCAACACTAGCAAGCATCTAAATGTCAGTAAAACCACAGTGCACAGAGAGTAGCTGCCATCTTTACCACTATAAAACATTTCCCACTCCACTTGTATTGTGTGCCAGCTAATAATACAGTAAATTGTACTGAAATGTTTCTGTTAAAATAATGATTTAATCTATTTTAATCACGTATTGTATAATAATATCAGCCATTGCTTACAATTTTACGATATTACTGTCTCTATTTTATATAATTTTCAGACGAGTGCTTTTATTTTGAAGGCCAAAACCGGAAGTGACGTTGGCTATACTTCCTGTTTTCTAAACGCACAGAATACACGAACAAGGCTAGCTAGTAAACTATCTTTAGCTGATCACTACGAAGTATACAGTTTAAAATGTCTAAAATACAGCTATTGAGGGCGTTTTTCAACCAGAGATTAGCAGCTGCTGCCGAAGAGATATTCGGGGTCGTTGAAAAAACGATAGCAGAGTATCAGGACGAAATATCCCGCTGGGAAGAGAAGAACAACCGCCTACAGAAGCTGATTGATATCACTATTAAACCTGAAATAAAGTTGTATAGAGCAGGTTTGTGAGTTAATTACTAGCTATGTTTGACTTTTTGAACTTTGTGAGACGTTGGCATTGTTAGTAGGTAGCTAAGTTTGAGTGTTATCTACCTGTTTAGCTGCAAGACGTCTCCTGCCATGGACCAGGCAGGGCCCTTATCCACAAATCATCTCAGAGTAGGAGTTCTGATCTAGGATCAGTTTTGCCATAATAAGATTATATGGACAGATCCTAGATCAGCACTGCGACTCTGAAGCTTTGTGGAGATGTGTCCAGAGCTAAGCATAGCTTGCTCTAGGTTTTGGAAACAAGGAACCTATCTTCTATATCAGCGAGAAATAATTAGCAAAAAGCAAAAGGTTCAATAGTGTACCACAGTATGAGTCATACAACCTAGCAGTCAAACAAGGAAATGGTTCCAATCGTTTTTCCACCATTCATTTTTCCCATAGGGGATTTTAGAAACACTTAAAATTAGGGCTGTGTTTCATGTAGGCTTACCCTGGAGTGACGTTTTGATAACCATGTAAATCTCTCTAGGACAATATAACTTGTCAATATATTTGCCCGTATTTACCCCCCCAATGAAATGCTAATGTGGCTATCATTAAGAACTACAAATGCCATGATGATCTGGACGAGACTACCGAATCGAGGCAAAGGTAAGAATCTCTGGATTAACTGTTGGCTAAATGTAGTAATGAATAGATTAGCTACATTTCTTTCAATTGACAATTCTGTGAACTGTCTTGTGCAAGTTTTAAATTGACACAATATCTGTTAGCAAAGGTGTCAGCTAGAGATGACCTGCAGGAGCTTGCAGGGATTTGTAGTCTTGCATAATAATATAATAATAATATGCCATTTAGCAGACGCTTTTATCCAAAGCGACTTACAGTCATGCGTGCATACATTTTTACGTATGGGTGGTCCCGGGGATCGAACCCACTACCCTGGCGTTACAAGCGCCATGCTCTACCTGCATGATGTCTACTTTGATGCTAATTAGCATTTTTGAATCTGAGAGTAAATAGAGCTGAATATATTGATAAAAGTCACCTTGTCCTAGAGAGATTTACATGGTTATCAAAACGTCACTCCAGGGTAAGCTTACACGAAACACAGCCCTTATTTTAAGTGTTTCTAAAATCTCCTATGGGAAAAATGAATGGTGGAAAAATGATTGGAACCATTTCCCTGTTTGACCGCTAGGTTTTATGGGTATTATGACACCTCCACCGTGGGGCTCTATTACTACACACCTTTATAAGGTTAGTGTTCCCACACAGCCATATCTCCATGTTACAACGGTGTTTACATAACACAGAGGAGACAAGCAGATAGAACATATTAAAGAGATCTGGACCAGAGCACAGTGTTCCCACACAGCCATATCTCCATGTTACAACGGTGTTTACATAACACAGAGGAGACCAGCAGATAGAACATATTAAAGAGATCTGGACCAGAGCACAGTGTTCCCACACAGCCATATCTCCATGTTACAACGGTGTTTACATAACACAGAGGAGACCAGCAGATAGAACATATTAAAGAGATCTGGACCAGAGCACAGTGTTCCCACACAGCCATATCTCCATGTTACAACGGTGTTTACATAACACAGAGGAGACCAGCAGATAGAACATATTAAAGAGATCTGGACCAGAGCACAGTGTTCCCACACAGCCATATCTCCATGTTACAACGGTGTTTACAGAAGACAGATGTGTGTAATGGAAGGCTGCCAGAAACATGTCATTGAAAAATACTGCCAGCTGCAACGGATAAAGCTGTTAAAACAGTGTACATTAAGTATATATTTTACATTTGTGAAATGGTTCTGATGTGGTATGAAATGGTTCTGATGTGATATGAAAGGGCTCTATGTATTTAGAACCGATTCACATTTCAATGGAGTATCTGGCTGTTTTGGCTGCCAGTCATGTGCTTCCTTCCTTTCAGACACCCAGCTACAGCTGCAGCAGCAGCTCCCAGCCTGTGAAGATCAGGTTCCCTCTGAGCAGCAGGAGTGGAGCCCCAGTCTGGGACAGGAGGATCCACAGCCCATACACATTAAAGAGGAACAGCAGGAACTCTGGACCAGTCTGGGGGAAGGTCAGGAGTCTGATACCACAGAGTTCATATTCACTTCTGCTTGTCTGCAAAGTGACCGTAATCAGGACCCAGCTCAGCCCTCACATCTCTACCAGATGCAGAGTACCAGCACATCATATGAACAGTTGAAAAGAGAAACTAGAGAGGACCATCAACTATTAGAGACACCCAGTGCTTCTCAGCCTGTCTCTGCAGTGACTAGAGAGGACCATCAACTATTAGAGACACCCAGTGCTTCTCAGCCTGTCTCTGCAGTAGTGAAGTCGACCCGTCCTAGTTCTCCCTCTAAAAATCGCTGTAAGGTGTGTGGAAAGATGTTTGTCATGAAAAGCTATTTCTTTAAACATGTAAGAATGCACACCAAGATGAGAGAACGTGTCTGTGGGGTATGTGGAAAACAGGTTGAGTTAGATACTATAAAAGATCACATCCAAGCTCACATTGATGCTCAGTTTACTTGTCAGTTCTGTAGTAAATGTTTCACTAATAATAATGCTCTGAGGTTACACATGCGGAGCCACAAAGGAGAGAAGCCCTACCAGTGTACTGTCTGGCAGAGGGTTTGCAGGAGGAACCAATCTAACCAATCACATGAGGATCCACACAGGGTATAAACCCCACCGCTGTACTGAGTGTGGAAGAAGGTGTTTCTCTGTCCCTGCTCATCTCCAGACACACATGATGATCCACACAGGGGAGAGAAGCCCTACCAGTGTACTGTCTGTGGTAAAGGGTTTAGTGTGAGCTGCAACCTGACGCAGCACGTAATGAGCCACACTGGGGAGAGACCCTACCATTGTCCTGACTGTCAGAAAGGATTCATCACCATGGTCAGGCTGAGGAGACATCAGATCGCTGTTCACATGCAGGGACAAATGTTTATTCTGTAATGAGCAACAGATATAAAAGCATGCAGGCCTTGAAACACACAGTAGAGTACACAGAGAGACAGTGATGACGAGCCCTGACGTCAGACACACAGAGAGAGAAACACTAGCTTCCACCTGTGAGAGGAGACTTCTTGGTGAATAAGACATGACTGAACTGCTGGACTTGAGAGTTAACAGAGAAGTTACTAGACCATATCTTCTGAGCAACAGGAGTCCCTGATCATTAGTTAGAACAGGGGTTCTCAAACTTTTTGGGACCGGGGACTCCTTTTGTGATAGCAAATTCATCAGGGACCCCCTCATCGGAACACAACTAGAGTGAGATAAAAATAGCATACAAGGAGTTTTACTATGATTTCGGCAGTGCGTTGCCGGACAAACCAAGTCCCTGGGAAGGAACATTTAAAGGCATCAATTTATTTTGCAGTTTTCAAGCTAATTTCCTGCAATTCTACAGATTTTGTCATGTGGCAGAGATGTTTTGTTGTTGCAGTTTTAAAGCCAATATCCTGCAATTCTACACATCGTTCCATGAGACAGAATTCAAACTTTGCTGTTTTAAAGCTTATATTACAGTGCATTCATGTAAATTTTTTTAAAATTATAATTGTGGGGAATACAAGTAAGTTGTAAAATGCATAGGAGTACTGCGGATACCAATATCCCTGTGAGCCTCCCAGGTCCATGTTAACCAGGGTTCAGAACAGAAATGGTAGATTAATAATATTACATGGTATTGTATTACACCCTAAAAACGTATTCCACAGATCCCTTAGCCAAAATTAGTTTAATCGTTATTGTTAGTAATATTAATTAAAACAATACATGTAATTGTATTGGACCCCCTGCGGTGCCTCCGGATCCGACTTTGAGAACCCCTGAGTTAGAAGACACATTGGACACATTTCAACGGAAGTGGTACATCAATATTTCTGTTGCTGTTGAGAATAAAACATCTTGTTCATATACTGTCATCTGCTGTTGAGAATAAAACATCTTGTTCATATACTGTCATCTGTTGTTGATAATAAAACATCTTGTTCATATACTGTCATCTGTATTGTCACATTTGCTTAATGTTGCTAACCTAATCTACAATGATTGGGTCTCTCACTATTTCAGCTTTATTTATTTTTTGGGGAGAATAAAATGTATTGTTTAAATACTGTAATGTGTCATGTCTGATAATGTCGCTTTGGGGATGTTTCACTTTGTTGTTGTGGTACAATGAAAATAAATGTCTTCAAAAATGGAAGGCAGTCGGGAGGATGAAAGATCAGGTGGGACCATTCTAGCCAATGAGAGGGCAGATATGCACGTGAACAACAGGCACAACTCCGATATAAAGTGTTTTTCTCAAAGTTGCTGGGATGTCACATGTCCTACTTATATCAGTACACTCCTAACAACCTAATCATTACCAAACGTCTATTCCATTAAACAAGCCACACGTAGCAAATAAACCATACATTTTTTTGCTAACAAAATTCGACACTCGTTGACCTCCATACAAAATCTCCTCGCTTGGTGAGTGAAAAACACGTTTAAAAAAGCCACCTACTAGAGAAGACAGATTTTGGGCCCAGTTATCCCTCTGGCTCCGCCTCTTCCTCTATTCTAGTTTAGATCCCAGTAATATAGATGATTTACTAAACTAGGGTTAACTGTTGTAGGCTACCGTTGGTCAATGGCCATGCACACTTTGTCATGCTGTTCTTCATTGCGTTCAAATTCATGAAGTTTGTCTCAATGAATTCAGCATATCAACTTGACCATAATATGTCAACGTGTAGGCCATAGCAAAAAGTGTATGCTATAACAAACAGTGAGCTATAACAAACAGTGAGCTATAACAAACAGTGAGCTATAACAAACAGTGAGCTATAACAAGCAGTGAGCTATAACAAACAGTGAGCTATAACAAACAGTAAGCTATAACAAGCAGTGAGCTATAACAAACAGTGAGCTATAACAAACAGTGAGCTATAACAAACAGTGAGCTATAACAAACAGTGAGCTATAACAAGCAGTATAGATACTATACTATAACGTCTTGTGGGCAGTTGGGCTCCAACATGCAGCCAGATTAGAGAATGCGGTATCAGCTAGCCCTACTCATGTTTAAGAGGCTGATAAATCAACAACAAAAGGACTTCAAACCCAAGAATCCTTGAAAACACTTGATTTATTCACGTTGCTTCGTACTAGGAACACATCCCTGTTCAACAAACATTTAATTTCTCCAGTCAGAACTATGACCTTTTTAAAGCCCTTTTAGAACGCATGATGCTCTGATCTCACAGACCAGTCTGGTCTGTCTGTCTGCCGGTCTGGTCTGTCTGGTCTGTCTGGTCTGTCTGGTCTGTCGGCCTGTCTGTCTGTCTGGTCTGTCTGGTCTGTCGGCCTGTCTGTCTGTCTGTCTGGTCTGGTCTGTCTGGTCTGTCGGCCTGTCTGTCTGTCTGTCTGGTCTGGTCTGTCTGGTCTGTCTGTCTGTCGGCCTGCCTGTCTGTCTGTCTGTCTGTCTGTCTGTCTGTCTGTCTGTCTGTCTGCCAGTCTGGTCTGTCTGTCGGCCTGCCTGTCTGTCTGCCGGTCTGGTCAGTCTGGTCTGTCTGTCTGTCGGCCTGCCTGTCTGTCTGCCTGTCTGGTCTGTCTGTCTGTCTGTCTGTCTGTCTGTCTGCCGGTCTGGTCTGTCTGGTCTGTCTGTCTGTCTGTCTGTCTGTCTGTCTGTCTGTCTGTCTGTCTGTCTGTCTGTCTGTCTGTCGGCCTGCCTGTCTGTCTGTCTGTCTGTCTGTCTGTCTGTCTGTCTGTCTGTCTGTCTGCCAGTCTGGTCTGTCTGTCGGCCTGCCTGTCTGTCTGTCTGTCTGCCGGTCTGGTCAGTCTGGTCTGTCTGTCTGTCGGCCTGCCTGTCTGTCTGCCTGTCTGTCTGGTCTGTCTGTCTGTCGGCCTGCCTGTCTGTCTGTCTGCCTGTCTGCCGGTCTGGTCTGTCTGGTCTGTCTGTCTGTCGGCCTGCCTGTCTGTCTGTCTGTCTGTCTGTCTGTCTGTCTGTCTGTCTGTCTGTCTGTCTGTCTGTCTGTCTGTCTGTCTGTCTGCCGGTCTGGTCTGTCTGGTCTGTCTGTCTGTCGGCCTGCCTGTCTGTCTGCCTGTCTGGTCTGTCTGTCGGCCTGCCTGTCTGCCGGTCTGGTCTGTCTGTCGGCCTGCCTGTCTGCCTGTCTGTCTGCCTGTCTGGTCTGTCTGTCGGCCTGCCTGTCTGTCTGCCTGTCTGCCGGTCTGGTCTGTCTGGTCTGTCTGTCTGCCTGTATGTCTGTCTGATGGTCTGGTCTGCCTGTCTGTCTGATGGTATGGTCTGTCTGCCTGTCTCTCTGAATAGTTTATTAGCTTATTATCTGATATGATATCTTACCATCTCCCATGCTCCTTCTCTCCAGCAGGGCTGAGCAACACGGTGAAGGACTGAGGGCATGAGACCGGTAGGTAATGCTGTAGGACTGAGAAGAATAATACAACACTAATCTCTGATGCTGTAGGACTGATAAGAATAATACAACACTAATCTCTGATGCTGTAGGACTGAGAAGAATAATACAACACTAATCTCTGATGCTGTAGGACTGATAGGAATAATACAACACTAATCTCTGATGCTGTAGGACTGATAAGAATAATACAACACTAATCTCTGATGCTGTAGGACTGATAAGAATAATACAACACTAATCTCTGATGCTGTAGGACTGATAGGAATAATACAACACTAATCTCTGATGCTGTAGGACTGATAAGAATAATACAACACTAATCTCTGATGCTGTAGGACTGATAAGAATAATACAACACTAATCTCTGATGCTGTAGGACTGAGAAGAATAATACAACACTAATCTCTGATGCTGTAGGACTGAGAAGAATAATACAACACTAATCTCTGATGCTGTAGGACTGATAGGAATAATACAACACTAATCTCTGATGCTGTAGGACTGATAGGAATAATACAACACTAATCTCTGATGCTGTAGGACTGAGAAGAATAATACAACACTAATCTCTGATGCTGTAGGACTGATAAGAATAATATAACACTAATCTCTGATGCTGTAGGACTGAGAAGAATAATACAACACTAATCTCTGATGCTGTAGGACTGATAAGAATAATACAACACTAATCTCTGATGCTGTAGGACTGAGAAGAATAATACAACACTAATATCTGATGCTGTAGGACTGATAGGAATAATACAACACTAATCAGGCATAAAACACCCCAGTCCGAAACCCAGGCAGAAAACCATCCCAGAGTCACCTCAGGATTTCGACACCCACCATCTCCGATTGTTCTGAAATCATTTCTGTAGTTGAACTCTGAGAAATTAAGCTAATTGATTGCACCCAAAACGGCCATTTTAAATTGATAGGATTAATATAATATTCAATAAATATAGTAACCAACATCCGATTTGGACCAAACCTCTTCTTAACAAGAATACGTGAGGAATCCAAAAGCCACCCACCAACCCCCCCCAACCCCCACACTAAGCCCACCCCAAAGGCCAGGATACAGTATCAGTTCTCTATGTTTGACAAGTAGTATGAAGCTGTGGCTTGGAGTATTCTTTATTCATACTATGTAATGTATTCTTTGTGAATTTGGTGATGTTTTTTTCCCCCTGTTTAGAGAAATTAGCCATCAAAGTCGCTTGCATTTCCCCCATAAATGAGTGTGAAAGCCTACTAACTCAGAACCAACCCAGGACCCTGACACCTATTATAGATTATTGTCTCATGAATATAAACCTGTATAGGTGAAATTAAAGTGACTACTGGCACCTTCCACATTCCACTGCAAGCAGGGCTGTACCTCTGTTTCAGTGACGTGATGTTTATATGAGTGAGTCTAGTGTGGCAGAATGAGGTTGATCTTATGATGGGCCAACCTCACTCCAGGGGTCACCTGAGAGGAGCTGTGAATCTGCAGTGAACTCTACATGACAGACAGACAGACTAAGATGGCTGCCTCACCTCTACATATACTATCAGGGCTGAGCAGACCAACACTGGAGCTGACAACAGAGTTTAACCCACTTTAAAGACGGAGGAGTTCAGAGTAACACTTCAGGCGAATTCCCCTGTTTCTGAAAGGTGTGAGTTATTGAGGCCACGGAGGAGGGGAGTCAGGAGTTGCTGCTCTGATCAACACAGTGTCAAATAGATCTGACTTGAACAAAAGTCTACTTTCCTCATGAGAAGACAATATAAAGGATAAGATAACAAACCCTAACCCTAAACCTAACCCTAAACCTAATCCTAACCCTAACCCTAATGCTTAGGCAGTTAGTAAGACTACTAACCCTAAACCTTGTTAACAACAGGACTGCCAGGACACTTCCTGTACTGTGATCAGTGATCAGTGATGGAACAAGCAGGAGAATAGACAGTCAGGCTGTGTGAGATTTGAGATAAATAGATCCTTGTTTATTCCACTCAGGCTACATGGGTAAATGATCCCTCTAGTGGTAGGTTTATGGTAGTGTCTGTTCATCAACAGCATCATTACACCCTCTAGTGGTAGATTTATGGTAGTGTCTGTTCATCAACAGCATCATTACACCCTCTAGTGGTAGGTTTATGGTAGTGTCTGTTCATCAACATTAATTTATAAAAAACCTGTCCGTTTAAGCTGAATATATGTTTATTTGAAAAATTGTGAATTATGTAACTCGCAGTGTCAACTCCATTGGAAATCCCCATACTTTAAATTAGCACTGTTTTCCTGCTGAATAGTTCAACCTATGTACGAAATGGAAGAGCTGCTTATTTAACATGGGAAAACCCTTTATCAGTGTTATTGCATTGGACGGTCAATAAGCCAGTCAGTCTGTGTGATAGTGTTTGACAGAGGTGAAGTGATGAGAGAGGCCTCTGTGGTAGAGAGGTCCCTGTGGTAGAGAGGTCTCTGTGGTAGAGAAGGCCATAGAGAGGTCTCTGTGGTAGAGAGGTCTCTGTGGTAGAGAGGTCTCTGTGGTAGAGAAGGCCATAGAGAGGTCTCTGTGGTAGAGAGGTCTCGGTGGAAGAGAGGTCTCTGTGGTAGAGAGGGCCATAGAGAGAACCCTGTGGTAGAGAGGTCTCTGTGGAAGAGAGGGCCATGGAGATGTCTCTGTGGTGGAGAGGTCCCTGTGGTAGAGAGGTCTCTCTGGTAGAGAGGGCCATGGAGATGTCTCTGTGGTAGAGAGGTCTCTGTGGTAGAGAGGGCCATGGAGATGTCTCTGTGGTGGAGAGGTCCCTGTCGTAGAGAGGTCTCTCTGGTAGAGAGGGCCATGGAGTAGTCTCTGTGGTAGAGAGGTCTCTGTGGTAGAGAATACTATAGAGAGGTATCTGTGGTATAGAGGTCCCTGTGGTAGAGAGGGACATAGAGAGGTCTCTGTAGTAGAGAGGTCTCTGTGGTAGAGAGGTCCCTGTGGTAAAGAGGTCTCTGTGGTAGAGCGAAATCTGTGGTAGAGAGATCCCTGTGGTACAGAGATATCTGTGGTAGAGAGGTCTCTGTGGTAGAGAGGTCTCTGTGGTAGAGAGGTCCCTGTGGTAGAAAGGTATCTGTTGTGGAGAGGTCTCTGTGGTAGAGAAGGCCATAGAGAGGTCTCTGTGGTAGAGAGGTCTCTGTGGTAGAGGGGGCCATAGAATGTTTTCTGTGGTAGAGAGATCTCTGTGGTAGAGAGCTCTCTGTGGTAGAGAAGGCCATAAGAGAGGTCTCTGTAGTAGAGAGGTCTCTGTGGTAGAGAGGTCTCTGTTGTGGAGAGGTCTCTGTGGTAGAGGTCAT